>NW_027203600.1:0-66579 GCF_024711535.1 Dipodomys merriami
ACATTTTAATAATAATTTGATGATCTAAGTATTAAGAACCATATTACTACTATGAAATATTTATTCTTATGGGTGAATCTGGCAGAAAACTTCTTAAATTAATCTGTTCTGTGAAGTTCGGAGGAATTTTAGATTTCATAACACCAAGGAAATGGCTTTTTTTTTTTTTTACCTCTGCATTGATTATGTCAGTGATAGTGCTAGTTGTTGAGTTGGAATATTCTTTGCTAAACTAGATTTTGTTGTACGGGCTAGTTTCCCAAGTAGAAAATAAATAAGCAGACTTGAGTAAAATTCCTCTAGCTGCCATCGTCTTTGGATTTAAAATAATGCAGAACCTGGGCACTGTTTCTTAGCTTTTTAGCTTGGGGCTAGGGCTCTACCACTTGTTCCACAGCTCCACTTCTGATTTTGGGTGATGAACTGGGTATGAGTGTCTCATGGACTTTCCTGGCTGGGTTGCCTTTGAAAGGGGAACCTTTTGAGGTTCCATTCAACCTCCTGAATAACTAAGTTTGTAGACATCAGCCACCAGCACCTAGCACAAGATATATATTTTTTAGATGTAGCTACTTAAGCACATGATTTAAGAAGTAAAATGTGAATCTGGTGGGGGGGGGGTTCTAAGAAATAAAATCTTTTCTAAAATATTGCATTTTAATATTTGGAATATGTTGCAAGGACATTTTCTACTTCACATACGAAAACTGTATTGTTGATGGGTAGGTTCTTATTATTTAAGTTAACATTTATTGAGCACCTAAAATTGGTTTCAAGGAATATTACTGATGTTTTATGATTCAATTTTCTCATTTTTAAGAGTTACATTAATTAACTCCTCAACCTGCTTGGTGATAGTCTCACTTTTTTTAAAAGATAGTATTTTTTCCACGTCATTTGATACAGAAGAATGGCTTTCTCTTGCTTTCAAGCCAATAATAACGCTAAAACTAATTACATGCCAACTGTGTGATAAGGACTATGCTGAGAAGACTTTTTTCTATTAATCCTCTGAGCACCTCATGAGGTATTATAGTATCCATTTTCAGATAAGGAAGCAGTGTAATGAAACTATGTTACTTTCCTATGATTATATGGCCAATAAACTGTAGGTCTGATATTTGAATCCAGGTTTACTCAGGCTCAAAATACATACACAAGAAAAAATAATTTCCTATTAACATCTTAGTTTAAAAAGCTGAGTTCAAGAAATCAGAGTAAGAGATGACACAGATTAAGAGTATGGGGAAAAAAAAGTGTTCATTTCCTTACTCACGGTACAAATATGTGGTAGAAGCCAATGGAAATTAATTCAAATGAATCATTTGATTTAGAGTCTTATGGGCTATGGGATGATTCATGTACCAGAGCACCTAACAAGCACAAGTCCCCAGTTCAAACCCCAGTCCCATCAGCAGGGGGAGAGGAATGGAATTGGAAGCTTACATGCAATCCTACCAATGAGCAATAGGGTTTACAGAAAAATAACAAGATAGAAGATGAGATACTTAAGATGCTAGGACAGCATCATATACTATTTTGCAATGTAATAATGAAAGAGTTGAAGCTGGTTGTAAAGAAAAATGCTTCCCTTTACTCATAGTTCCAAAAGATCTAGAATATATCACCTATGGCTTGAATGGATTTGAGTCAGCACCTCGTGATGATACTCCGAATCAGTGTAGTATAGCAAAGAAAGCAAGTATGCCTGCAGAACTAGTGGATGGGAAAGTTAAGTTTCTGGCTCACTTTCAGAGTTACTAATGTAAGGCCTTAACTCCCTCTTCCTGGATCTAATCAGATACCCATAAAAATAAAGATTGTTTATAATGACAGGTCAATAAGAATGTGAAAATTTTAAAAAGGGAAAAAATGTTTACTAGTATTAAGAATGCTTGAAGAACATTTACACTAACAGCAAACTTTTTCCTTTCTTTTTTGAATTAAGTGTTTTATTGTGAAAATACTGTACAGAGGGGTTACAGTTACATGAGCAAGGTAATGAGTACATTCCTTAACAAGCATTGTTGCTTCCTCCTTTGCTTTTCTCCTACCATCCCTTCCCTCCCACCTCCAGGGCTACATCCCCCACCTCACCCCTCCACCCCTCAACCCCTCCACCCCTGACTAAATTGTCAAGTTCGTTTTTCTGTCTTGTACATCTCATTGTTGCAATGGGTCCACTTGTATCGCTATTTAAACAATTCGTTTTTCCCTTCCCCTCCACAAATTATACCAACATCAAATACAGAAAAAACAGTGGTTGTATTGTAGGGGAGGGACATACAAAGCAACAAAGAAATATCTTTTAAATATGTTAGAAACAATAGCAAGGAAGAAAACAAAAAAAACACTTGTGTCCTTATATTGGGGTTCATTTGCTTAACATCATCTTATCTGACCGTTTCTGCTTGTTCCAGCATATACTTATTTATTACTGCAAATAAGGGAAACCATGGGACCTTTGTTTCTTTGGGCCTGGCTTACTTCACTTAATATAATTTTTTCCAAGTCTTTCTATTTCCTAACAAATGGGGTGATATCATTCTGATAGAGGGTTAGAATTCCATTGTGTACAATTTCTTGATCCCCCCAGTAGATGAATGAATCAAGAAAATTTTTATTCTTTCTGATATTGTGTTGCTATATAGCCTGAATTTGTTTCAACCTCTTGTGTGTGTGTGTGTGTGTGTGTGTGTGTGTGTGTGTGTGTATTTGTCTATGTGCCCCTGCATCCTGGTGTTGCTAGGCTTTCTTGCCCACAACTAGTGCTCTAACATCTCAGGCAACCCTCTAAATCAGCTTTTTACTAGTTAATTGGAAATGAGATCTTACAGGCATTTCTACTTAAGCTGGCTTCCTACCATGATCCTCTGATCTCGGTCTCTGGAGGAAAGCTAGCATGAAGAATGTAGAACGAACTATATAAATAAATAAATCAGATAAGAAACACTGATGTGAGTATACAGATATCAGAATTTTTATCCAGGGCCATCTGTGGTGGTTCTTGCCTGCTATCCCAGTTACTTAGGAAGAGAAGACTGTAAGAAATAGTTTGAAGCCAGCGTGTGCAATTAGTGAGGCCCTGTCACACCAAATAGCTGTACAATGTAGAATGCAACTGTGATTTCAGCTATGGTAAGAGGTGTAGGCTCAGCAGCCCTAGGCACCCAAAATAGCACCTTATTTGGAAAATAAAGTAAGAAAGAGCCAAGTAAGCTCAAGTGTTATATTGCCTGACTTGTAAGCACGACTCCCTGAGTTCATGTGCTAAAACCTACATGACCTACATATATATGTGAATATATATATGAAAGTTCATATATATATATATATATATATATATATATATATATATATATATATATATACTTGAGTGGAAAATGCTAAGTAAAGACTGTAAGCTACTGAGTTCAAAACCCAGTACTGGCAAAAGAAGGAAAAGGAAATATTCATAAACCTGGAAAAAATATATATATAAAGTGAAGATAAGTAATACAAATTCTTTGTGAATTTTAAATAAAATAGTGGTGTGGCAAAAATGGCATTCATGATTATGTTTCTAGGAACCATGATTTTCTAGAATCTATTCAAACAATTTTAGTTTTATTCCCAATCTAAAAGATGTACAAGGGCAGAGAAAGTGGCTTAGTGGTAGAGTACTTGCCTAGCATGGATGAAGCCCTGGGTTCAATTCCTCAGTACCACTTAAACAGAAAAAGCCAGAAGTGGAGCTGTGGCTCAAGTGTTAGAGTGCTAGACTTGAGTATAAGAAGCTCAAGGACATTGCCCAGCCCTGCATTCAAGAAAATACTCTAGTTTAAATATTTTAATAAATTTAAATAGTAGTCTCAAGAAATGAACAGGAAATATGATCATGCATTTCAGAACGCCAAAAAAAAACTCTACCCTGAAATTTATCTATGTGAGTAGGGTCTAAATTATGACTTATAAGTGAAACATGGGAATATATACCATTTTCTCAATTTTTCCAGGTTTGTGAATATTTCCTTTTCCTTCTTTTGCCAGTACTTGGTTTTGAACTCAGTAGCTTACATTCTTACTTAGCATTTTCCACTCAAGGCTGGTGCTCTACAACTTGAGCCACACCACCATTTCTATTATTTTACTAGTTAATTGGAGTCTTTCAATTGTCCCCCCAGGTTGGCTTTGAACTAGGATCCTTAGATCTCAGACTACTAAATTGCAAGGATTACAATCATTAATTATCAGCATCCAACTAAATATTTTAAACACATATATGTTCAGTGTTAGGAAACCTAGAAATGTAAATGAATTATAATATCCTTGTATGTTTATTTACATACTACAAACATCTATACTCTTCAGCATTAAAAGTTTGAAGAGAAGAGAGAGAAGACAAGGGAAGGGAGGAGAGGAGAGGAAAAGAGAGAAGAGAGGAGAAGAGAAAAGAAGAGAAGAGAGGAGAAGAGAAAAGAAGAGAAGAAGAGAAGAGAGGAGAGGAAAGAAGAGAAGAGAAGAGGAGAGAAGAGGAGCGGAGATGAGAGGAGGGGAAGGGACACAGGAGAAGCAAGGGAAGAAGAGAAGGACAAAGATGAGCAGAAGGAAAAAGAGCCAAGAAGAAGAACATGTTGGTGGTCAGACAGATTGTTTATGGGACAGAAAGAACAATGACAGCTGAAGCAAAAGGAGGAGTGAGTAGAAGAGCAAAGAGGAAGAAGGGTGAGAAAAAGGGTAGGAGGAAGTAGAGGATGAAGAATGGGAAAATCAAGAAAGGAGAAAAGAAATAATAAAAATGTTGGCAATTTGGGGAGTAGCCTATGTGGCAAAAGGGTAGCCTTTTTATCTTAAGCAAAGTGCACATAATAAAATTCTTAGAGAATTAGAAAATACAAGAGAAAATGCAGCTGGATCGCCAGTAAAGATCATTTTTCAAAACATATAATGCAGAACTTATTAAATGTTCTTTCCTTACCTAAGCTTGGCAAGTTTAAGAAGTTCTTTTTACTCTAGTTTCTTTTTGGCCTGTGTTTTAGGAGAAAAAATTCAAGTTGGAAACTATATTTAACAGTAGACTTTATTGCAATTGTCTTCATTGAAGTTTGTGAGACATTTACATTACTTCTGCTCTCTTTTTAAAATCATTTTCCATAATAATTGAAGGTTTTGAACTCTTTCTGTTTATGTGTCATCAGATAAATTCAATTAATGCTTCTATTTCAATGATCCTAGTTTCTTTTGTTTAATTTCATGTTTTTTTCTATTTGTTATAGAAGTTATCCATTATTTCTGTGATGATTACATTAATCTTTTAATTTAGTATTTCTTTGATTCTAATCATCTCCCTTATAAAAACTGAGCAGCTGTGTGATATAACTTTCTCCTATTTCACTCAGATTTTATTTTTCCACACTTTTAACCACACAGACTAGATTTTAAAACTTTAAATCTGCTAAATTATTACCCTCACTATGTGCATTCATTTGATTTGTTCTTCTTAAGTTTACTAATATTTTCACTACAATATTTTACAATATTTCTTACATCAAAGAAATTCCATAGATGTTAAAATTTCAACAATGCTATGACTAATTTAACAAGAGTATATTTCATATGGGTCTCATGTTCAGAGATAGGCCCTGGCTATATTTACATTCTTCCTCTCATTTCCTAAGTTATTGTGTGTCTCCCATAATCAAAATAAGTATATTGCAGTTGGATTAAGAGTTCAAGTATTATAGGCAAAGATACTTGGCTCAGAGATAGCAAAAATATCTATTTCTTTATTTTTCTAGAAACAAACATGAGATTAAGAAGAGGAAATTGTTCCATTGGTAATTACAGGTGGAATTTCAGCCAGTGATGGGAATAATCTTGCTTACTGGACAATGGGACATGATACTATTGAAGCTATTTTGTAATAAAGATAAATATTGATTTATTACTTCTAAGTCTGTAATGCTACATAGATGCCTCCTTTTATGCCTTATAGTATGTGTGTGTGTGTGTGTGTGTGTGTGTGTGTGTGTGTGTGTGTGTGTGTGTGTGTGTGTAGTTCTCTGCAGTAAATTGACTTGTTAGTTACAATGTCTCACAATCTAGTATAGATATATAGGTATTTTTGAAAGTATTAATATCTAATGTATTTGTGTCATCTGTGGGTATTGTGAATTTTATAAAATAATATTATTTAAAATGACAATGGAAAGACATAGCTCAAGTCAGATTTGTTTTAAATTACCTGATCTAAATTCATGAGAATTAATTACTATAGACTATATGAGACTTACTATAGACTGTATTACTATATGAGAAATTAAGAGAAGGCTTTACTGTGTTCTACCAAGAGAAGAAATCTGGATTGGTCCTGAAATGAGTTTTGGATTTATATTGACTAATTAGAAAATGATATTCACTGTGAGTATTTGAAAATGGAAGACTTAAATACTTACTATGGAAGTGACTAAAGATTTCAGCATCAGTTGATATTATATTTTACAATTGAAATATTCTGGAAAGATCAGTCTTCATTTGTGAGAACTTTGAATATCAGTCTGGAAGTGTAATTTATCCTGTAGGTAATAGGAAACAGCTAAATATTTGAGCAAGAACATGACATGATAAAAGGTTCATTTCAGGAATATTGAGCTATGAGATTATGAAAAATGAATTGCAAGATGGAAAAAGATTGCTCTTGAAGGATTAAGAACCTATCACAGAAGAGAATTCAGCTTGAAGAGAAGTAACAAAAGCCCATCTTAAAAGGATGAATTAACATTTTAGCATGCAGAGATAAGATATGAAAGTAGAAAGCAGAAAATTAGTAACATGCAAATATTAAAAATCTACTCTAATGAATAAGTCAGATAACATAATTAATTTTCCTGGGAATAAAAGGAATTATAAGCCTTCTGATGCTGTCAATAAATAGAATCTTATTATTTCATCAATGATTATATAATATCTCTTCAAAATAGTATTCTATAAATTAATAAAAATCTATAAATTAATAATATATATATAAATTGATGCCTTGTGAAGCAAGGTGCTATTCTCTCACACCTGTAATCTTAGGTACTCAGGAGGCTGCAGTCTGAGGATAGCAGTTCAAAGCTAGCTCAGATGGGAAATGTCACAAGACTATCCTCAAGTGCAAGTGTGGCTAAGAGATAGAGTACCAGCCTTGAGCAAAGAAGCTAAGGGGCCGTGTGAGTGCCAGTACCAGAGAATGAATATATATGCACATTTGTTTGCATATTTATATATCTATATATAATATATTCACATATATATCCATATCTCCTCGTTTACAGAACACTATACTATTGCATAGAATATAGAATAGAATATATTATAGATGATTAATAAAAACTTATGTAAAAGTTTATATGTATGTATAACTCCTATGCATAAAAATATATAATATATGATATATATAGAATTGAAAATTTAACATACTATATTATAAAATAATTATAGCATAATATATTGTAATATAACTTTTATATAATATATAATATATAAATATAGAATATAGAATGAGCTATATATAAATTTTGAATAAATAATGCTAATTCTATAATCTACACTAACATTATATACAGAAGGCTTATTCAATATTTCTATATTATATATTGTGATATGCATATGATTAACAAAAACTTACATAAAACTATTCTATTATTCAAATCCTATGTCTGAAAAAGTTGTAAAAGTTCCATCTAATTTTTTTTATCTTCCAAGATATCCCTATTTCATCTATATTTTGATTTCCATACAGTCATTTTTTGAATAATATGTGATTTCAAGAGACTATACATCATGCTCTTCCTACACTTTAATGAGAAAAGTTATGTTTTGAAAATATATTACTTCAATTAAATGAAAACAATTCTTTTTAGCAAGACCTTGAATTTTAAGGTAAAATATTATGGACAAATTTAATTCAAATAAGTGGAAAGAAAGACTTTCTATAATGTTTGTTTGTCCTATGAGTTCTCCTTGGGATATTCAGAAAATAAGTTAACTAGCTTTGTTTATTATATGGTCAACAAAATAAATTTCAATAAATATGAGCTACTTCTTACTCTCATGACATCTTATTTCTATGTACTATACTGATATGACAAGTACATTTTCTACTCTAAAACTTATCATGCACTTGACACCATAATAAGTATGATTCCTGGAGATTTTATCTAAGATTCTCCAATTGTATCATAATAGGCCTCTTATAATGTTAGAATTCCGGAATGTATGAATAAAGTCACCCAGATGTATAGTAAACGCACTAGCAATCAAATTTAGATATAATTTAGGAATATTCCCCTTCTGCTCATACCTCTTTCATTTATTGAGTCTTGTGATTATTAAGACATGGTCCATTTTTGGTTTTTTTGTGTTTGATTTCTGTTTCAGATGTATATCACATTGTCTATTTGTATGCAAGCTTTCTTGACTCACCCTACTATGCTAAAATCTACCATATTCAGCATACGTGCTACACCCATAAATTAACTTTCAGAATATCTCCAAGGTCATTATTACAAAAGGTTATTATTGTTGTTAAGGATAGTGAATATGTGAAGTACAGGCATTGTTTCCTTCCTTTTTGAAATTTGATTTGAGATGGTGAGATAATAATTTTGAAAGAAGTTACATAGATATATAATGTGATCTTCAAGTAGGGTCTTTGAGGAATTGTTGTTGTGTTGGTGTTGGTTTCTTTTTCCTTCTGTTGCTTTTCATTTTAGGAAAAGTTAAAGCCGAAAATTTTGGATAAGGATCAAAATGGTCAGTGTTTATATTCTGGGAGAAATTAGCTCCAAGTGTATTGACAGGATCTATAATACAATTAGCATAGGCAAATTTTCTGAGAGCCAGGGACTTCACTAGAGAATGGGAAATCTCTCAAAAAATCTGTGGAAAAAAATTCTTAACTGAATTATGTGTTTTTTCATGGAAGAACTCCAAGATTATAAACATGGTCCTGGGCATGCAAAACCTTTCTCCATGACATCAGTACAGATTGTAGGTAAGCAGGTTATCACCACTGTTCTCCAAGAAACGTAATCATCCTAATAAAGACTGCTAGCTAGCTTTCCTTCATTATTAATAAAATATCAGATACTTTACAACAGCAAGTTCCAGATGGTCTACACACTCAGTTGTAGCACATGGAGCTACACCTGTTATGTTAGTCACCCCTGATGTTATTTCCTAAAGAAAATTTCCTTGAAATTCAGACAATATGGCTTTTTTTTTACATTGCTAACTGTTCATCTGCTTTTATTTTAATACTAGTTATTGAAAATAAAGGAAACCATGGGACCTATGTTTCTTTGGGCCTGGCTTGCTTCACTTCATATAATTTTTTCCAAGTCTTTCCATTTCCTAACAAAAGGGGCAATGTCATTCTTTCTGATGGAGGCATAGAATTCATATATTTATATATGATATATGTGTGTGTGTGTGTATATATATATGCCACATTTTCTTGATCCATTCATCTACTGAGGGGCATCTGGGTTGGTTCCATGTCTTAGCTATTATAAATAATGTTGCAATACTTACACATTCATGCAAACTGATGGAAAGGCTTTTGTCTCTATAAATGTCAAACATTATTTAGAGATCTGTTACTGACATTCTGCTCATGGCTTCATATAAATGCTGCCCTTTTACTTTTTGAGAGTTAACATTTCCAAAGGATGTTGATAAGACTGTTTGTCCCAAAAGTTCCAAAACAGAAAGAGTTAATATTAACTTAATTTGGAGATAACAACATATAAACCTATTTCACTAATGTTTATGTATCCAAAATTCAGTATTTTTACTAGGAAATCTTAAAATACAGTTTAAGTTCCAATGTTTAAATATTCATTTAAAATGTCTTTATCAGGCTGGCCACTGCTAGTAGCTCACCTCTATAATCCTAGCTACTCAGGAGCCTGAGATCTGAGGATCACTGATCAAAGCCAATGTGGGCAGCAAAGTTCAGAAGATGCTTTTATTTTTTTTCATTTTTCTTAGCACCATTTGTTTAAATTTTATTTTATTGTAAAGATGCTTTACAGAAGGGTAAAAGTTACATGAGTAAGGCAATGAGAACATTTCTTGTCAAGCATTGTTCTCCCACTAGGCCTTCCATCCCTGACCTCCCCCGCTCCCCTCACCCTGAAGTTGTAAAGTTCATTTACAACTAACCAATTAATGAATTAACCAGCAAAAACCTAGAATTGGAGTTCTGGCTCAAGTCACAGAGAGTATCAGATTTGAATAAAAACTCAGGCCTTGAGCTCAAACCATTGCTACCAGAAAAAAAAAAAAAATATATATATATAAATTTTATTTTTAAGCTTTTATAAGATTGTTTTGGAAAAGAGTATGATGTTTAAAGCCGTAAAACTTGAACCAGTGAGGGCAAGTTAGATTTTTTATTGTGAAAATACTATACAGAAGGGTTACAATTATATAAGCAAGGTAATGAGTACATTTCTTATCAAGCATTGTTGCTCCTCCTTTCTTTCCCCTACCCATCCTTTCCATTTACCCACTTCAAAGTTGTAAAGTTCACTTTTTGGCATAACAACTTGTACATCTCATTGTTGCAATGGGTCCACCTCTATCCCTATTTAAACGGTTTGCTTTTGCCCTTCCCTTCCACAAATTATACCAAATACAATGAAAGCAGGGGTTATACAATGGGGGAGGGATATACAAAGCAACAAAGAAATATCTTTTAAATATGTTAGAAACAATACCAAGCAAGAAAAAACATTTGAATCCTTATCTTGGGTTCATTTCACTTAACATCAACTTATCTGATGTTTCTGCTTGTCTCAGAAATATACTAGTTATTGCAAATAAGGGAAACCATGGGACCTATGTTTCTTTGGGCCTGGCTTACTTCACTTAAATAATTTTTTCCCATGTCTTTCCATTTCCTGACAACTAGGACAATGTCATTCTTTCTGATGGAGGCATAGAATTCCATTGTGTATATATACCACATTTTCTTGATCCATTCATCTACTGAGGGGCATCTGGGTTGGTTCCATATCTTAGTTATGGTAAATAATGCTGCAATAAACATAGTTGTGCTGGTAGCTTTAGTATGGTCTTGTTTGTGATCATTAGGGTAAATTTCCCAAAGTGCTGATTACTAGGTCATAGGTGAGCTCTATGTAGAGTCTTAGATTTAAGATATATTCAGTTTATGATAAATCTTAATGCTTTTTCTGATTACATTGGAGTTGCTTTTTAGTTGTAAGGATTTGAACTTGGAGTACACTACAACTTTAAGCCATGTATCATCTCTCTCCTTTATATTTCTTTTAGTTTCGTTATTTTTTTCTTATACAATTTTGTGATTTTCCTAAGGCTAGCCTGGTCATTATTCTCTTGATTTTGTTTTCTTCGTATGCAATTGGGATGAAATAATATATGATATAAACTATTATGATATACATGATTATACATGATATATATGATTATGATATATATCATGTATATTATAATATATGATATATTATTATATTATACATGACACATTATGATATACATGATATATATTATAATATATTATTATATATTATATATATCACCACATCCTAACACTCTGCTTGAAATTAATTCTTATTAAAATTTTGGTCCAGGTTTAATTTTTCCTTTAAATATATAAAGGTTTATCCTGCAAAGGACTCTCTAAACAAGATTGTCCTTCTTGAAGAGAAACCCTGCTATTGAGTTACCCTGGAAAAATGATTTTATATCTATCAATGACCTCCTCAATTCAAATAAGTGTAGATTTTCTAGCATGATTTAGCTTATTCTACCTGACTTTTCTATCCTTTTTCCAAATGTGTGGTGCCCACCACACCAACCCTCTTTTCCTTTCAATGCACTCATTTTCCTCCATTCCTGAAACATGAAAAACCAGCTCCCCAATTAAGCTGTTGTTCTTTGTGGCCTCCTCCTGTTCTCTTCCCAAAGAATTCTAATCATCCACATGTATTTTGAACTTAAATTAGCTATAGTGAACTAAAATTTCATCTATCAGTTAAATATTCATATTGTTAATGTCAGTTGTCATGTGGGAATAAAAGCTCCCACACTGGATAGCACAAAGTGTAAATATTTTCATCACTATTAAAAGCATCACTGTTTAAAGATTATCTAGAATGTTCTATCAAAGATGTCATGCTGAATTGTTGGTAATATCTTCACAGAGCTGTGTAGTTTCTGTGACTACCACTGATATTTCTTTCAAGTCTCTATCATTCAGTTTTATTATTTTCCCTGTTAGCCATTTACTACTAATCTGAGCAACAATTTTTATTGTTTTATCATGGTTAAATCCACACACATATGTATATGTGTATATGTACATATTTGTTTTGGTAAGTATGTATGTGTATTTGAATATAAGAATTATATTCTAAGTATATACTAGAAAACTACATGTACACATCATGTATATTGTTTATCAATGAATAAAAGAATGAAAAATAATTAAAATTAACTCAAAATCAGTTAGATATTCCAAAATCAAAGACATTGATATGTTATTTTCAGACAAAAATGATTAATTTTAAATAATATACTAAAGTATATATCCGGTACCACACTAAACTAAAACAACTTAAGAAATCTTTGAATTAACCTGTGCACTGGGGATCAGTAGTTCACACTTGTAATCCTAGCTAGTCAGGAGGCTAAAACCTTGATGATTATGGTTTCAAGACACTATAGACAGGAAAAATATCATTAGAATGCAATTCCAAAATGATCAATTAAAAGCTGATCTGGAAGATTCAGCCAAATCTGTAAGCTTAACAAGTGAGTCACAACAATTTCCAACCCCAGTCTGCATATCAATTTACCAATCAACCCATCAATTAAAAATTGCAACTGAAAATGAAATCTCATAGAAACATTCCTATGTGTATATTATCCACAAGTCACCATTGTTATATTTACTTGAAGTTTAATTCATACATTTAATTATGGTATCATTGTTAACAGAAGAGATTTGCCATAGTATCAATGAAGTGAATAAAGAATAGGCATAATTACAACAGTCTTTCCCTGTTCTTTATTTTATTAAGTATGTTCTTTTATATACTACTATTAATTATCTTTCTTAATTATTAAACAAGAAGTATTTTAGTAGTTTTTTTTTTAATTTTCACATCTATAAACCTAACACTTGCTTATGCAGTCCTAATACCCTTATCTTTCTTAATTATTAAATAAGAAGTATTTCAGTAGTTTTTTTTTAAATTTTCACATCTATAAACCTTAACACTTGCTTATGCAGTCCTAATACCCTTAGCTCATCTACAAAATCATGAAATTAAAACAAAGATTCTTTGAAGATGACCCTTATTCAGGCTTTGTTATATAATAAGGATACTGTACTAAGAATGTTTATATATACCTATTTGCATTTCTTCATACGTTCATCACAGAATTATGTTTTTTGTCACTTAAGGCCAAATTTAAATAGTACATGAGAGTAAATTAACAAATAAAATTTGTATTTTTCATTGTTATTCTTCATTTACTTACTCCTTTTCTAAAACTAGAGATTGAACAAACGTTGGCCTATTTTATACTAGGCATATTAACAAATAAAATTTGTTATTAACAAATAAAATTTGTATTTTTCATTGTTATTCTTCATTTATTTACTCTTTTTCTAAAACTAGAGATTGAACAAACATTGGCCTATTTTATACTAGGCATATGCTCCATCACTTGGATCAACACTCATGTTCTGGAATAAATATTTTCTTATATCATTACATTGAAAAAATTATTTTTTTCCCAAGTTCTTTTTTTGGATCCGGTCGTGGGGCCTGAACTCTGGGCCTGGGTGCTGTCCCTCAGCTCTTCAGCTCAAAGCTAGTGCTCTACCACTTGAGCCACAGCGCCACTTCTGGCTTTTTTTCTTTTTGCTTATGTGGTGCTGAGAAATCGACCCCAGGGTCTAATGCATGCAAGGCAAGCACTCTACCACTGAGCCACCTTCCCAGCCTGAAAAAAATTATTGTAATGCATTTTCATAATACAATCATTAGTAAACATATGCTATCCTATTGTAAGTTATTAAATGGTAATGAATATTCCAAACTATCTGATTATATTCTGGGATTTGTACATATATCCATAGTTGCTAGTGCTGTATCGAATACCAATACTAAAGTTTTATAATACATAGAAGATGTTCATACAATTGTAAGTCACAAAATGAACAAAAATACAAATATATACATATATACATATATATATATAAATGTTAGTACATGATGTAACAAATAAACATTTGAGTTCTGCTGTATGAGAAGTCCTTGTACTTGAAATAATATTCTTTCATTGAAAATGCCTTCAAAGTAATATTTCTTATGAAAAATTGGCAATGACTATTTGTTTTTCTTAATTAAAGAAACTATTAGTGCAATCAAGTGCATCTAATTATCTGTCATAGAAAAGTAGTGCATAACTGCTTTCCACAAACTCCTTGATTCGTATCAGGTTCCATTAAGTAAATATTTAGAACACAATATTTGGGTATGTATTAATGACCAGACACCTCATCTTGCTGATCTATTGCATGAGAACTCTATTACGCAATTACAGTTTGCATGTAAACTGTGGTTTAGAACTTTTAAATATTTCATTACAAAATTTATTAAACTGCTATTTTCATTACTACTTAAAATATATATTGCATATATATATATATATATATAGAGAGAGAGAGAGAGAGAGAGAGAGAGAGAGAGACAGACAGACAGACAGAGACAGAGACAGAGACAGAGAGACAGTGCACCATTGTTGTTGCTTGAACTTGGGGTCTTGGTGCTGTCTCTTAGCATTTTCACTTAAGGAGAACTATCACTTGAGGCATCACTCTACTTTTGACTTTCTTGCCTGAACTGGCTTTAAAAGGCAATCCTCATAATTCAGCCTCCTGGGTCTCTAGGATTGGAAGCATAAGGCACCAGTGCCCTGAAATGGTCATAGTTTTGTAGTCAAGAAGTTTAAGTTATTACTGTAATAGACATAAACTTTGTTGTAAAATTTATAATAAAAATTAAGCCACCAACCAGGCAATGGTGGCTCACGCCTTTAATTCTAGATACTCAAGAGCCTGAGATCTGAGCATCTCTGTTCAAACCCAGCCTGGGCAGGAAAGTCCATGAGACTTTTATCTTCCACTAACCATCAGAAAACCAGAAGTGGTAACTGTGGCTTCAGTGGTAGGGCACTAGCCTTCAGCAAAATATTTCATGGGCTGTGTCCAGATCCTGATTTCAAATCCAATGACTGACAAAAAGCTAGTGCTCTACCACTTGAGCCACAGCGCAACTTCTGGCTTTTTTTCTTCTTGCTTATGTGGTGCTGAGGAATCGACCCCAGGGCCGACAAAAAAATTACGGCACAATTTATTTCAAAAGAATATATTTTATATTTATATTTATATATTTGATATTTATATATCTGGTATTTAATATTCCTATCTACTCTGATCACCTTACGCAGTAAAATAACATAAGAGAAAAAAATTCAGAAAGTATTCATATTTTTATTATAACATTTGTTCTTTGTTGTATATGTTGAAAAACAAAGTTGATATCCACCTGGTATTCAATGTAGACAAAAGTACAATTTTTGTGACTTATTTTTTAATATTATTTTTTGTGTATGAGAGAGGAGTGGTGGTCCTGAGGCTTGAACTTAGGATCTAAGACTTTTACTCAATGCTAGAGCTCTACCACTTGAACTACAGCCCAACTTCCAGCTTTTTTTATTAAATAAATGAAAATATGAGTCTCACATACTTTCTTCCTTGGGGTGTCTCCAAACTTTATCCTTTGATCTCAGCCTCCAGAGTAGCTAGGGATTATAGGCGTGAGCCACTAGTGCTCAGAATAATGTTTGTGATTTCTTTTGCTCTGATGATGCACTTTTCTCCTAGCAGAACTACTTTTTTCTATTTCCAAAGTCAAACATCTGCTCGCCACACAAATGCATTTTCTGTTTTCTATTCCCATAGCACATGCTTTTCTAGGGTTTTAACACAGATAATCCACTGCTGACAGCTCTCCCATCACTGCCTGATGGAGATTGATAAGGGAGAAACTGGGTCAAGACCAAACCCAAGTTCATTCACCTTCCTTCTCGCAAGAGAGAGTCGACTTCTCATTCAAGTTTTGATAAATGCGATTTTTTTTTTTTTTTTTTTTTTTTTTTGGGTCCGGTCGTGGGGCCTGAACTCTGGGCCTGGGCACTGTCCCTCAGCTCTTCAGCTCAAGGCTAGTGCTCTACCACTTGAGCCACAGCGCCACTTCCGGCTTTTTTCTTTTTGCTTATGTGGTGCTGAGGAATCGAACCCAGGGCCTTGAGCATGCAAGGCAAGCGCTCTACCACTGAGCCACCTTCCCAGCCCCGATAAATGCGATTTTAATTACTCGATTGTTACACTTTGCCCTCAACAGAGTTAAATATATGCTATCATTTCTTATTTTGATTTAAAAACGATAAGGGAGCCGGGTGCTGATGGCTCATGTGTGTAATCCTAGCTACTCAGGATTCTGAGATCTGAGGATGTGGTTCAAAACCACAGTAGGAAAGTCCGTGAGACTCTTTTCTCCAATTAACCACTAGAAAACCGGAAGTGATGCTGTGGCTAAAGTGGTACAGTGCTAGCCTTGAGCTGAAGAGCTCAGGGACACTGCCCAGGTCCAGAGTTCAAGCTCCATAGCAGGCCAAAACAAAAACAAAAAATAAAGTTATGAAATAATTAAAAGTACTATGAATTATAGATGATTTATAATATGTTTTAAAATATTACAAAATGGTTAAAGAAATTTCAATTACAGTGCATAAATCTTCTATTTTCATTGTATCCAACATAGAGTAAACTGTAGTTACCGATTAGTTGGAAAAACCAATGAAAGAGGAAATTTTAAAATGAAATAAAATATTCTAATCTAATTTCCTGAAAATGAAAATTCACTAGCATCAATATCTCCTTAATGATTTTAGATATTAGATCTTAGTGACCTGATGTGGTTCAAGGGGTAGAATGCCAGCCATGAGCAAAGAGGGTCTTCAAGAGTTCAAGGGACTGAGTTTAAAACACAATACCACAACAAAAACATGCAAATAACCCATATCCATTCCTGTTCAAACTATTTTCAAGGGAGGAAAATGCCCTAGTGTTTGCTAAAAGGAAAACATCCAACACATGGTAATGTTCATTCATGTAAAATATAACGTTATCATTATACCTAAATGAAATGCTAGTATACTAAATACAAGGAAGAATATCATTACTTTCATGCATATGTGTAGTGGTATATGTTTATAAATTATGTTTTATATGTTTTTATATTATATGAATTATATGTTTATAATTTATGCTGTGAATGCTTATAATTATCTATAATTCATAAACAACATATTTATTATATTCAATATATTCATTATATACAATATGTAATTAAATTATAATATGTCATGTTGTCTTCTTCATATAAATTATAGAGCGTCTTGGTAGTCTCAGGAATAACAATTGGGTTCGAGAATCATCAAAGTGAAAATTGTCTTTGGAGTGGGAAACAATTGCATAGAATTTGTAAAGCTTTGAGTTCAACCATTCATTCCCCCACCCAAATTAAATATTTGAACTTTAAAATGCTAAGAGTTCTACAGACAGCAGTACTTCATGAGACAATATAAGGCTATGGAACTTATACAATACATAAAACACATTTAAAATCTAGTGAGAATGATACAACTTATGAGGGTATTTATTTTTCACAAGTAGTAGTAGCCAAGATCAATTATTGAACACTTGAAAAATAAGACTTATTTAGGTAGCGAAAGAAGCACCTATGAGGAAATGCAGGGAAATTTCATTACATAGGCACACATAATAAGGTTTGAACAAGAAGTGTCCTAGCGAACATCATGCTCCATGTATACCAGCAAACACATAATTCCTCTGACCCTGGAGATATCAGAACTGACAGGATGGGTACTGACTCTGGAGAACAGTGACATGTAGGATTGTCACACTGTCACAGCCTTACATACCAGGTACACCTGACCCTGAGTTTTTGTTGTTTTATTTTTTTTGGCACAGCTCCCTTTCTGCCTATTTTTTCTGTGGCCAAATAGAAATAGTCTCTGGTACATTCCTTCCTCACCTGGTGATCCTCAGATTTCAGCCTTCTATGTAGCTAAGGATACAGGCATTAGTCATTGGAATTGTAGTACATCTTCAGTATATTTTAATATAATATTAAATGATAATTTTATATGATATTATATATGATATTATAATATATAATATATTTTGTATTATATATTGTATATGCACTATATATTTTTTATTTATAATATATTATACATACATATATTCGAATATATTACATATGCTATATTAATATTTATATGTTAGCATATGTTATTATATTTTAATAACTTTTTTATTGTAAAAATACTGTACAGAGGGATTACAGTTACATGAACAAGCATTGTTGCCTCTTCCTTTGTGTGTCCCATACCATACCTTCCCTCCCACTCCCATAACTATATTCTCCAATTGCCCCCCTAAATTGTAAAGTTCATTTTTTCTTTTTCTTTAACTTTTTTACTGTGAGAATATTGTACAATGGAGTTACAGTTACATGAGCAAGATAATGAGTACATTTCTTATCAAGCATTGTTGCCTCCTCCTTTGTTTTTCCCCTACCATCCCTTCCCTTCCATCTCCACAACTACACTCCTCCCTACCCAGCCAATCCCCACCCTTAAATTGTAGAGTTCATTTTTCTACAGTCTTGTACATCACATTGCTACAATGGGTCAACCTGTATCCCTATTTAAACATGTTGTTTTTTCCCTTCCTCTCCCCAAATTATATTGACATCAAATATAGTGAAAACAGGGGTTATATCATAGGAGAGGAACATACAACGCAACAAAAAAAATCCCATAGTACATTATGAATATGTTAGAAACAATAGCAAGAAAGAAAAAAACACGTGAGCCCCTAAGTGGGGGTTCATTTTGATTAATTTCATTTTATCTGGTCATATGTACATAGCTTTTGACCTTTTCTACTTGTCCCAGATGTGTACTAGCTATTGCCAATAAGGGAAAACATGGGACCTATCTTTCTTTGGGCCTGGCTTAATTCATTAAATATAATTTGTCCAAGTCTTTCCATTTCCTAACAAATGGGAGCAATGTCATTCTTTCTGATGGAGTCATAGAATTCCATTGTGTGTTAATATATATATATATATACATATATATATGTATGTATGTATATATGTATGTATTTACATATATCACATTTTCTTGATCCATTCATCTACTGAGGTGTATCTGGGTTGGTTCCATATCTTAGTATGGTAAATAAAGCTGCAATAAACATAGTTGTGCTGGTAGCTTTAGTATGGTCTTGTCTGTGATCATTTGAGTAAATGCCCAAAAGTGGGATTGCTGGGTCATAGGGGGGCTCTATGTGGAGTCTTTTGAGGAACCTTCATAGTACTTTCCGAAGTGGTTGAACAAGTTTACACTCCCTCCAAAAATGCAGTAGGGTTCTCTTCTATCCACATCCCTTCTAATATCTGTTGTTATTAGAGTTCTTTATTATAGCTATTCTAACTGGGGTGAGGTGGAATCTCTATGTTGTTTTGATATTCATTTCTTTTATGGCTAGAAAGGTTGAGCATTTCTTCATGTGTCTATTGGAAATTCTTATTTCCTCTTCAGAGAAGTTTCTCTGTAAGTCTTTAGCCCACTTATTTATTGGGCAGTTGTTTCTTTGAGGATTTCTTGTTGGGGGATTTAATTTTCTGATTTCTAGGTATATTTTAGTATGAGACCCTTGTCCATTGTATGGGTAGTGAAAATATTCTCCCAATCCATGGGCTTTCTATTGATCTTGCTAACTATGTCTTTCGGATGCAGAAGCCCTGCACCTTCATGCAATCCCATTTGTCCAACCTTTCTTTGCTTTGTTGTGTTTCTGGATCTCTATTAAGAAAATTTTGGCCTGTGCCAAGGAGATCTAGGGATTCTCCTATCCATTAATATTTTCAGGGTGTCTCCTTTGACTCCAAGGTTTTTGATCCATTTTGAGTTGATTCTGGTGCAAGGTGATTTATAGGGATCTAGCTTTATTTTTCTACAGGTGTTAAACCAATTTTGCCTGCACCATTTAATGAAGAGGTTGTCTTCTTCCATTCTAATTTTTTAGATACCTTATCGAAGATTAGATGCCTATAAGTCTGTGGGTTCATTTCTGGGTTTCAAATTCTATTCCATTGGTCCTGAGGTCTGCTCTTGTGCCAGTACCAAGCTGTTTTGATTACTATGGCTTTGTAGTAGAGTTTGACATTTGGTATTGCTATTCCCCCAGCACTGTTGTTTCTGTTAAGGATCTTTTTTGCTATTCAGATCTTTTATTGTTCTATATGAATTTTTGGATTGCCTCTTCTATTTCTTTGAAGAATTAGTTAGAATATTGATAGGTATCACTTTGAATTTGTAGATACCCTTGGGAAGTATGGCCATTTTCATGATGTTGATCCTTCCAATCCAGGAGCATGGGAGGCTTTTCCAATTTCTAGATTCTGCTTTGATTTCCTTTTTCAAGTTTTTAGTTTTCCTCATAGAGGTCCTTCACTTCTTTAGTTAACTCATATGTATTTTATTTTTAATGGGACTGTTACAAAAAGAGTTGGTTTCCTGATTTCAGGCACGCTTTTTCATTGTTGGCATACAAAAAAGCCATTGATTTTTGAAGGTTAATTTTATACCCTGCTACTTTGCCAAAGTTTTGAATCAGCTTGAGTAATCTGGGAGTGGAGTCCGTGGGATTCTTTTTTTTTGGGGGGTCCAGTTGTGGGGCCTGAACTCTGGGCCTCGGTGCTGTCCCTCAGCTCTTCAGCTCAAGGCTAGCTCTCTACCACTTGAGCCACAGCGCCACTTCTGGCTTTTTTCTTTTTGCTTATGTGGTGCTGAGGAATCAAACCCAGGGCCTCATGCATGCAAGGCAAGCACTCTACCACTCAGCCACCTTCCCAGCCCCTCCATGAGATTCTTTAAATAAAAAATCATGTCATCTGCGAAGAGGGAGAGTTTTACTTCATCTTTCCCTCTTTGGATCCTCTTTATGTTTCCATCTTATTTCTGTAGCTAGGCATTCTAATACTAAATTGAAGAGAAGTGTAGAGAGTGGACATCCTTGTCTTGTTCCAGAGTTTAGAGGAAATGGCTTTAGTTTTTCACCATTAAGTATGATGCTGGCTGTAGGTTTGTTATTTACAGCCTTTGGTGTATTGAGGATTGTTCCATAGATTCCTAATTTTCCAGAGCCTTCATGATAAAAGAGTGTTGGATATTGTCAAATGCTTTTTCTGCATCTATTTAGATAACCACGTGGTTCTTATCCTTGCTCTTGATGTGATGAATTATATTAATTGATTAGTGTATATTGAACCAGCTTTGCATTCTTGAAATTAATCCTGTTTGATCATGGTGTATTTATTTTTGAAGTTTATTGGTCAAAATTTTGTTGCAACCATGTTTATCAAAGAAATGGGTATATAGTTCTCTTTCTTTGATGAGTCAATACCTGGTTTGGGGATGAGGGTTATGATGGCTTTATAGAAAGTGTTTGGTAGTAAACATTCTCTTTCAATTTCATTGAAGAGTTAGAGGAGTATTGGTGTGAGCTCTGCTTTGAAGGCCTTGTAGAATTCAGGTGTAAATCCATCCTGTCCTCTGCTTTTCTAACATAGATTTCTTATTGCTGTTTCTATTTCAATGCTTGATATGGGCCTGTTAAGTTGGTTTAACTCATCTTGGTTTATTTTTGGCATTTTGATATTTGCTAGGAAATCGTCATTTCTTCCAGATTCTCAAACTTATTAGCATAAAAGTTTGAGAAGTATTCCATTATAATGCTGTGAATATTGGTTGTTTCTGTAGTGATGTTTCCATTCTCATCTCTGTTTGTTTATTTGGGTGTGTTCTCTTCTTTTTCTGATAAGATTTGCTAAAGGTCTGTCAATTTTGTTAATTTTTTCATAGAAAAACTTTGTTTTGTTGATTCATTCTATGGATTTTTAAATTCTAATTAGTTTAATTCTGATTTAATTTTAATTATTTCTTTCCATCTACCGGATTGGGGTTTAGTTTGCTGTTCTTTTTCAAGGAAGTTCAGATGTCATATTAAATTTTTGGTTTCATATTTCCCCAGTTTGTTGGTGTAGGAACTCAGAGCTATAAACTTGCCTCTGAGTACTGCCTTTGCTGTGTTCCAAAGCAGCCGGGAATTTGTGTGTTCACTTTAGTTGAATATCATGAACATTTGAATTTCCTTCTAATCACTTCCATGACCCACTGTTGATTCAACAGTGTGTTGTTCAGCCTCCGTGAGTTTCAGAGCTTTCTTTGGTGGCTTTTGGTGTTGAGTTCTAATTTTATTCCCTTGTGGTCAGAGAGAATGCAAGGTATCACTTCAATGTTTCTGAATTTGGACGTTTGCTTTGTGACCTAAAATGTGCTCTATTTTGGAAAATGTTCCATGTGCTGCTGAGAAAAATGTGTATTCTGATGCTGCTCGGTGAAATATTCGGTATATGTCTGTTAAATCTAGTTGATCTATGCAGCTGTTTAGATCTGCAGTTTCTCTGTTGAGTTTTTGCCGAGTTGATCTATGTAGTGGGGATAGTGATGTTAAAGTCCACAAAAATTAATGTCTTTGGATCTATGTGAGATTTGAGGGAAAGTAGTGTTTTTTGGATGAATGTGGGTGCTCCGTTGTTTGGTGAATAGATATTTAGAATGGTAAAATCCTCCTGAAGGAGAAATCCCTTAATTAGTATGTAGCAACCTTCTTTATCTCTTCTCACTAATTGTAATTTGAAGTCTATTTTATCTGATATTAGGATTGCAACTATTTTATCTCAGCTTTTCACTTTCAGAATGTTTGTTTTTATGGGCAAGGTGTGACTCTTGAAAGCAGCAGATAGAAGGATCTTGTTTTTTAATCCAACTAGACAGTTTATGTTGTTTAATTGGAGAGTTAAGTCCAGCTCCAGCCTGCTTTGAATATTTTTTCAAAATAAATGCTTCAGGCTGGGATGAACACTCAGCCAAGATTATGGAGGGGACATCCAGAGTCATGACTCCCATCACGACGGACTACCACCAACTCCCAAGATCCAACTAGGAGCTTTTAAACTCCAGCAACTTTAATATACACTATTGGACCTGGAATTACCACAGCTGCTGGCACAAGACTTTCCCTCCAATGGATCCTCGTGAAAGGATTTAAAGTGGACTCATTCCAATTACAAGGACTGGAAAGAGTCCTGTATTGTTATTTTTGTCACTACCTCAATGGGTCAGGAATGTTACTATATTATATGTATATAATATTATATACATATCCTTTCTATCTTGTGTCTTTTGAGAAATTATGCTCTTCTTATATAAGATTTGTAATATTTGTGGGAGTGCAATGAAGTTACATTGAAAAATCTTTCACTGATTTTGTATCATTTTCATCGGTGTCAAGAAATTTCAACATTACAATTTAAAGAAATGAAATTGAAAGGTAAAACTAAATGAATAGCTGATCAAAGATCACATCTTTATTGCAGTTTGCAGTTCTTATTTTTTGCGAATTAAATCCATGAACAATTAGACTTCACTTATCAAAACATATAAACCTTATTTTTGTTGCCTACAATTTTGATGTAGCTCCATACCAACAGTGGGTACAATTGACAGAATTCCCACACATAAATACTCTAATGCATGTGTATGATGTTTAGGAACAAGAAATAATCTGAAGATTTTCCTTTTTATTTCTCCCAGTAAGTTTCTAAGTACCATTCATGCTAATGAAGAATGAAAAATTACTCAAGCATATTTTTAAAAGAAGATAGAAACAAAACAAAAATATTTGATATATCTTTGTTGCTAAAGATAAATTGCAAACCATGCTATCCACTTGCAGGTTGGAGAGAACTGGAATGCAAACACATATTTCTGTGGTGAATTTAGATAGAAATAGACATTTCACTATGGATACACAGAATAGACAAATATGGGGAAGGGGTTAGAATATAATGTTTCTGGAAATATCCTTACAGTTTGACTGGAAATAAAGAAAAATAATATTTCCAGCCCGTCAATCTACTTAAAGCAATATAGTCTACCTCATTCTGAAATTCTCATTAAGATTATGTGTTTTGATCTCTTAAAAAATCTTCTTTGGCCTATGGAGGTGGTGAACATTATTAAATTTCCTTTCTATCTGGGCACCCATGGCTCACGCCTGTAATCCTAGTTACTCAGGAGGCTGAGGTCTGAGGATCATGGTTCAAAGCCAGCCCGGGCAGGAAATTCCATGAGACTCATCTCCAATAAAACCACTAGAAGACCAGAAGTGGTGCTGTGGCTCAAGCGATGGAGCACTCGCCTTGAGCTGAAGAGCACAGGGACAGTGCCCAAGCCCAGAGTTCAAGCCCCACGACTGATCAATCAATCAATCAATCAATCAATTTCCGTTCTTTGTATGTATGCAAATGCCATGATGAAATCTCTTACAATATATAATTTAATACTTCTATTTTTATTTTATTTATTTTATTTCCATTAAAAGTTATACAAAGGGTTTTCAATTTAACATGTCAATTTATGAGTACAATACATATTGACTGATGTCATCTTGTTCATGATTTTTACAACTAAGAAATTGTGTTAGTGCATTTTTGTTCACAACTCAATTTAAATTTTATATTCACAAGGGAACTTTATGTTATTTCTTTCCTTTTTTTCCCTCCATCTGGTACCAGGATTTAAAACTAGCTTGTTACCTCACAGTTGTTGCTCTCCAGCTTGAGCCAGGCCTCTAACCCTGCATGTTACTTACTATGTTGAAGATGATGTCTTTTGAACTTTTCTGCTTAGGCTAGATTTGAACCTCAGTCCTCAGTTCAGAGACTGCTAGGTAGCTAGGATTACAAGTGTGAACCCATTGGGGCCTGGTGATTTTTTCACTTTTTCAACACTCTCCTGTCTCTTTCTTTCACTCTGGATTGACACCCACATTGAAGGAGAAATCTCCAGGACACATTGTGATATTTTGTGCAAGGCCTCAGTCAATGTGTGCCCTTGGTCCATTCCTTCCTAGAAGACTGCTGTCAATGACTTTTGTACCCAGATTTGTAGACAACCTCAAGTCCTGGGCTGAAAAACCTACACAGACCTCCTATCATAGTTTATATTTATCAGTCCTCACTTTAGAATAGGATCTCCTGGAGGTTCAAATGTGCTGGCATCATTTCTTGTATAATAAGGAAGAGTTATGCCTTCCATCCTTTGACTGTCCTATTTCTTTTCCTCAAGTCAAAATTCTTCTCCTTTAAATTCTCCAAGAAAATTGATACTGTCCTGCATCACCTGCACACTATATTGAGGGCATAAGAAAATCAGGGAGCTTAGTGAATGCTGCAGCCTGTTTCATGGGAAGCTCACTGTTGCTGCAAGTTAGATAGATAGATAGATAGATAGATAGATAGATAGATAGATAGATAGATAGATAGATAGATAGATAGATAGATAGATAGATAGATAGATAGATAGATAGATAGATAGATATCTGAGATAATTGAACTTTCAGGAAGGAAGTTTTATTTTATTTCTACGTTGGCTTCTTTGTTTTGGGGCCAGAGATGTGGTACACAGTGGGAGCAATCAGAATTGGAATATATTGACCAAAGGGAAAAAGAGAAACGGGAAGAGGCCATGATCCCATCCTCCCCTTCAACTGCAACTCCCCAGTGACACTGCTCCCTCTCATTAGGTCCTCATTCCCATCTACCATTTGGTTCCTTCTTCCCCTCCATAACTGAGAATGTGACTGCCTCTCTCTCTGAATTTTGCTCTTTGCTTTCCTAAAATACAAAATTGTCTTCTGAGAATGTCTTCCCAATTCCTAGGAGGGAATTCTTGACAAAAAGTCCTTTTATGTACAATTTCTTTCTGCAATTCCTTTTATCTGCTTAGGTATAGAAAAGAATTACAACCAAGTGGCATATTTCAATTGATATTTAGTGAAAGTAATTTATCACAGTTTTATAGTGTTCTAGCATTGAGGTGAAATGACAGCAATAATCCTTTGCAAACTTTTGAGAATTTTGTATTTGCTAGAATATCATTTTCTCTCCATTGGTATTCTGATTTGGTGCTCTTATTCCCTCCTATTACACAAAATTGTGAGATGATCAGAGGACATCTTGTTCTTTAGAGTGTGAGTGATTACTCACTCCAGCTTACTACATTTGAGATTCCAATGATCTATAAGGAACTTGGAGATAGTGCAGGCTTGCTAATGCTTAACCGTTCATTCATAGAGTTATATAGCAGTTGTTTGTTTTCACAGTAGATGCGTTTTATTTAGTCCTGACTCATTGAGCCTGAAATGCTTAGAGACACTTCAGGGAACTTAGCTCCCTGCTGTTCAAATGGCAAGTTTCTGTAAATGAATTACTTGGGTAGATGCCATCACATGCTGCTGGAGTTTGCATGAGTACATTTAAAACCTGGCCATTTTTTTATCACAAGATTTAAAATTACAAGTATTAGTAGATACCTGGAAGACCGAATAATTTTGGGGGCCTTATGATAAATACAAATAAGATTGTTAACCCATCCACGTTTTTATACAGTGATTTTTTGTTCATATCCCAATACTTGCATAGCAAAAAATGCCAATTTCTTTAGAATTCACAGAAATAATTAAATTTTACAAAAAAATTAGCATAATAACATGTCAGAGTTCTGTAACAAAATAATCAATATTCATGTTTTATTCCCACAGAGTTTAATAAAATGAAGGCGAGCCAGGCACCAGTGGCTCATGCCAGTAAACCTAGTTACTCAGGAGGCTGAGATGTGAGGATCATGGTTCCAAGCCAGCCCAGAGACGGAAAATCCATGAGACTCTTATCTCCAATAAACTACTAAAAGAAACCAGAAGTGGTGCTGTGGCTCAAGCAGTAGAATGCTTGCCTTGAGCTGAAGAGCACAGGGACAGCCCACAAGCCCAGAGTTCAAGCCCCATGACCTACAAAAAAAGTGATAAAGGTTACATAATTATAATTAAAAGTCAACATAAAAATTCAAGAAATATTACGGTATATCCATTGAAAAATCCAATTGAAACACTCCCTCAATAAAAATAAGTTTCAGGCACATGTTTTGTTTCTACATCATTTATTTTAATTGAAAGAAAAATTAGGAAGAGGTTTAATAAATCTGAGGTTTTAGGAATTAGAGATTTTAAAAATTACATGAATCACCGGGTGCTTGTGGCTCATGCCTGTAATCCTGCTACTCAGGAGCCTGAGATCTGAGGATCACTGTTCAAAGCCAGCCCAGGAAGGAAAATCTGTGAGACTCTTATCTCCAATTAACGACAGGAAAAGCAGAAGTGATGCTGTGGCTCAAGTGGTAGAGTGCTAGCCTTGAGCTGAAGAGCTGAGAGACAGCACCCAGGCCCAGAGTTCAAGCCCCATGATGAAAAACAAAATCACGTGAATCACTGTGATTTTATTTGTTATTTTCTCAATAAATAGTATTATAAAGTATTACTGATACATAGTAATATGTATATGGTTGAATTTTACAACTTGATATTTTTGAATGTATATTTTGGAATATATATCTATATACATACAAATATCTATATATGCCTTAATAGGTAGGTATACATAGATTAATGGATACATATATAAACATATCTATATCTATATCTTGATAGAGATATATGTATGAACATGTATGTATGCAAAGTATACCACAGAATATTTTTGTTTTCTACCTTTACTATGTGTCCCTTCTCATGTTTCATCTTATACTATGTATGTAATCATTCTCTCCCTCTGATCCCCAACCTAGAAAACACTCATTATTCTAATTTTTCATTTCTTAGAATTCTCCTAAGTAGAATCCTACACTATACATTTTTTGGTCTGAATCCTATCATTCAACATAATTACAAATCTCATAGTCAAAATGTTTTTGCATTTATCTATTGGATTTATCTTAAAATGTAGTTTTTTGGTTTCAATTTGTATTATCATTATTTTGGGAGGGGGAGTGTGGTCGTGGGGCCTGAACTCTGGGCCTGGGTGCTGTCCCTCAGCTCAAGGCTAGCTCTCTATCACTTGAGCCATAGTACCACTTCCAGCTTTTTTCTTTTTGCTGATGTGGTGCTGAGGAATCAAACCCAGGGCCTCAGGCATGCAAGGCTCTACCACTGAACCACATTCCCAGCCCAATCCATTTGTATTAGTTCTCTAATGACTAATGATGTTAGCTACTTTGATGTTGCCTGTGACCTTAATATCTTCTTGGGTGAACCACATGCTCAAACTCTTTAGCAATTTTTAAGTTAGAGCATTTGTTTCCTTATTGATGAGAAGTCATTTATTGATTGATTGATTTTCAATTTTTAGTTTTTGGTGCCAGTACTGGAACTTGAACTCAGGACGTAACTGCAGTCTATTAGTTTTTTCATTTAAGGTTCTTTACCATTAGAGCCACAGCTTCACTTTCAGCTTTTTTTTCAATAAATAATTGGAGATAAAGTCTCATGAACTATTCTGTGCAGACTGGTTTTAAACCATCATCCTCAGATATCAGCAACATGTTACCGAGGATTGCAAGTGTGAGCCACCAGTTCTTGGCTATCAGTGATTTTTAATGGTTCTTTGTATATTCTATATTACTTTTACTACTCACAAAATTGATATATGTATTCCAGAGATATTTATTATTCTTATAATAATATTTATTAAGCAATCAAAGATATCCATTTTGATGAAATTGAACATTTTATGTTATTGGCCTAATGTGATCTAAAATGTTACATATATTGCCTGTATTTTCTCTTCTTGGGGATATATGGTATATCGTTTTATGAATTCGCATCCCACATATTTCATTACTTCAGAATTAAACCACAGCAGACTTTAGGCTACTTAGCACTATATTAACAATACATAGTGACATTACCAAGTTCTTAATGACTGTAAGGTACTGAAGAAGGGAGTTGAAACTTCTTCAACTTTCCAAAATAGAACTCATATTTGAAGTCAATATAAAATATAGCATAAATTTCTTAACACCATTCAAGAAACATCCTTTGCCTTAATTTGTACAGATGTCTATGTTTAAAAAATATTTGTGTGGGTCAAAAGGTAAGCATGCATGAACCAAGATTCCTTAACATGTCCTTTGAAAAATACAAGTAGAAAAAACACTTCACTTACTACAAGTTACTAAATGAGCTGAAGCAAGCATTTGCATTACAAAGAGAACAAAAACTATCTGTACTCTGAAAAGGAAGGTTGTATATAGGATGACAGCTCCATGAACACAAGCTCAAGGTGAGTGCAGTCAATATGGGTGGGAAGTACATATTCAATTGCATGAGCTCAATCATTGCTTTGGTTAGAAGTTCAATATGAAGAGCCATAAATAAGAAAGACGAAGGAGATACCTGCTAGCATAAGTGGGCTGAAGGTGTCTATGACATGTATCCAACTGAGATAAGGATGAGAAAATTAAGAATTAAGTAGAATTCCAGCCCAGAGGCATTCAAGTCAAACAGTGGTTGAAGGAAAAAGTATCTCAACTCAGATTGAAAGTTGAAATTAGGCACTAGAAAATAGCCAAAAATTTAGCAGGATTCTAAGCGGTTTCATTAGTGTTCATCCTGAAATACTGTAACTTATTCTTTTTTTTGGGGGGGGGTACGGTCTTGGGGCCTGTACTCTGGGCCTGGGCGCTGTCCCTCAGCTCTTCAGCTCAATGCTAGCGCTCTACCACTTGAGCCACAGCGCCACTTCCGGCTTTTTTCTTTTTGCTTATGTGGTGCTGAGGAATCTAATCCAGGTCCTCAGGCATACAAGGCACGCGCTCTACCACTGAGCCATCCTCCCAGCCCCTGTAACTTATTCTTGAATATGATATTTATTTTCCATTTGGAGTTCAATGCTTTCCTGTAGTAAGTAAAGCAGCAAAGAATGTATTTCATATTTATTTTATGTAGACATCGAATTTGAAGAAGACATGAGATTTTTGACAAAAAGTTAAGTTTGACAATATTTTTCTCTAATGTTCCTGTATTTAATTCTCAGGTATCATCTTTTAAAAATGAAGAAATTATGCTTTAAATATGCTACTGTATTGTTACTGTGTTGTTCAATGTATATTTTCATGAGTAAGAGGTTATACTATATCTTCTTTTACTCATGTTGAATCAAAATGGTATAAAGGAAAAAAAATAAGCCTACATATCAGATAGTATATATAACTGTCTTAGATATAACAATACTGGTGATTTATTGTCATTTACATCTCTACATGTTTCAATATATGTCTTCATTAATAGAATGAGAGATATTCAGATGAGACCCATCATTGTGAATTTCACCATATGGTGATATAGTCCTTAGATTTTTCTAGAATATTACTTCTACATAGATATATCTAGGTTTAGGAATGACTATACCCAATTTGCAATGGAATCTGCAAATAATAACTGTAAATCTGTTCAGATAGCTAGCTGTATTTGCTGGTTTGGGTATTACAAGTTCACCCCAACCTAACCGCAATGGATTGGTTGTCTTAAACTATAGATAGCAACAGATTTTAACTCTATCTATTATTTGTCATATATACCTTAAATACATATTTTGTTTTAAATACATAGTTTTCTCTATGCATGAATACTTATAAAACATAAAGTAGCCACAGTTAGTTATTAATAACCATTAAGTATTAAAAAATAGAATAATTATGATATGCTGTAATAAAAGTTATATAAATATTTTTACTTTTGTCACATTTTCACAAAGTATGTGGGTCTGTGTGTATGTGTGTATGTGTGTGTGACTTGAAATGAGACCTAGCACCTTGTACATGCCAGCCAAATTCATCATCACATAAGGTAGTCCTTCAGACTTCAAAGCAACTGTTTGGTCTTCTTCTGGGGTTGGTGTGATACAGGCAATATGCCATCACATAGATCTCAAGTGAGGAGAGGTAGTGAAGAGAATGACATAGGACAGATTAGGCAGTGCTAGGCTAGTATAAGGGTTATCACTCACAACACTGGGACCTCACCACAGATGATCTGATGACCAAAACAGACATTCAGTGCCTCATGAGTGGGTTGCATATTTACAGAAGACAAACTAGGCCCAGAAGACACAGTGAGCAAACCATGATTTACTTTCCCAGCCAGCAAGAATGGGATGGTAGGAGATTTCATTGTGTTTCTCAGAATGGCATGACATTTACAATCTATGAAGTGTTCATTTGTTCAATATTCTATTGGATATTTGTAGACAGTAGTTGATTGTAGGTAAATAAAGCTTAGAACATGAAATTGTAGATAAAAGGAGACTTTATAAGGTGAATGTGTTCTTTTTCATGAGATATGATAATTTAACTATTTCATTTATTTTATTCATGAGAAATAATAATTTAACTGTTTCATTTATTTTATTCATGAGAAATAATAATTTAACTTTTCAAACCCCTTTACAATTTCTCATTTATTACTTCAATATTTTTGTATTGTTACATAAGCATGAAAAAAATGCACATTTCCTTAAATTATTGTAACTAATTTGTATGTGATGTTTAATATATTGTTTCTATAAACATTTTTGTTTAGGAGCTCCGAATGTGAAACTGCATTGAAATTATTAAATATTGTCACTATTGTCATTTTCTGATTCTACAGGTTTTGATCAAGATTAAATATTCTTTTCATGCCCCTCTTTGTATATAAGTGATGTTTTTGGTTTTATTTAAGTTAATTACTTAATTTTAGACAGTCTCTCTTTTTGTAGTGCAGGCTGGCCTCAAGCTCATCATCATCCTGCCTCAGCCTCCTAATACTTTGATTTATAAAGGATTTTCCTATTCTCTACTGAGCAATAGCTTAAAATCTGTGCTTTAAATCCCATCACTTTTAATAATCCAGGATAGTCAAGAAAGGATCACACTTTTGATGATGGTAAAATCGTTGGCTCTGTTACTTCTTTGTAACTTTTTTTCATATTATAGGGATATAATTTCAAAGGAGGTGATATATTCTTTCTAGGGAAAGGCTAATCTCAGCCATCAGGTCAGAAGCTTGTTATTTACTTTTCATCCGTTTGCTAAACCTTACAACAGGAAAGACATAGACTGACATATTTATTCTCCAGACCTTTACATTGAGTTTGCCCTACTATGTAGTAATGTTAACATCTTATCACTTTCTAGATCGAGACTACTCAAGAAAAGTTAACTATTTTTTCCTATTCATCTACTTTCCCCATAGAATGTTTATGGAAACTATCTGCAAGTTTAAATTGAATACAGTGCCACCTGAGAAAATTAGTTGTTAAATATAGACAGAGTTTGCCTGGCACTGGTGGCTCACACCTCTAATTCTAGCTACCCCGGAGGCTGAGATCTGAGGATTGCAGTTCCAAGCCAGCCCAGGCAGGAAACTCCGTGAGACTCATATCTCCAATAGACTACTCCAAAAAGCCAGTTCTGTGGCTCAATTGTTAGAGTGCTCTTGAGGGAAAAGAAGCTCAGGGACAGTGCCCAGGCCCATAGTGTGTTCAAGCCCCAGGACCAGCAAAACAAAACAAGAGTGGGTAACAATGTCCAATAAGAAGTGTACTCACTACCTTAAGGTATATAACTGTATATAACCTTGACAACAAGTAAATTAAAAAGTAAAATGTACTTGGGTAACTAAAAAAAATGGATTCTTGCCACCACAATCTTATAGTGACAAAACAAAAAAAGTATCTATAAAATTGCCTAGTCATCAATTTGTGGATGCTTATTCAAAAACTTGTTTCCATCTTTATATTCATAACCCTTCTTCATGCTTACTTCCAGTAACCCCATTCTCTCTTTGTATATAAAATTTAGCAACACTTATTTAAACTTCTTAGCTTTTATCTAACAAAATTTCATTAACTTCATTTAAATGCATGTGGTTTCTGCCATTTTTACTGTCTCTACTGCCATTAGGTCTCATTCATTTCTTATATACAGAATTACCACATTTTTACTTTCCCAGAGGCTAACCCATTTTCAGGCTGTTATCAAGACAAGAAAATTGAACTTGTAAAGATGGAAATTTGTCAGCATATCTTTCTCTTTTAAAGACTCATTCACTCCTTTTCAGTTGAAATAGTTCTCAGCCCATAAATATGATAAACAAGTTCCTATAAAATGCGTTTTTCCAGAGTAGTTGAATGGGAAACTGTATAGAGGTTCCTTAAAAGATTAAATCTAGCTGGGGGCCGGTGGCTCCCGCCTGCAATCCTAGCTACTGAGGAGGCTGAGATCTAAGGATCACGGTTCAAAGACAGCCTGGCAGAAAAGTCCGTGCGACTCTTTTTTTTTTTTTCACTTTTTTATTTTTTAATTTTTTTTAAATTGTGAACATACTGTACAGAGGGGTTACAATTACATGGGCAAGATAATGAGTATATTTCTCTTCAAGCATTGCAGCCTCCTCCTTTGTTTACCCTTCGCATGCATCCCTTACCAGCCTCCCCCCTCCCCCCCAATCCTCCCCCCACCCCACCCCCACACCAGTTATAAAGTTCGTTTTCGACATGACAACTTGTACTTCTCATTGTTTCAACGGGTCCACCTGTATCCTTAAACAACTTGTTTTTCCCCTTCTCCACAAATTATACCGACATCAAATATAGTGAAAGCAGGGATTATACTGTGGGGGAGGGACATACAAAGCAACAAAGAGATAATTTTATAAATGCGTTAGAAACAAATGCATGAAAGAAAAAAATCATTTAAATACATATCTAAGGGTTCATTTTCCTAACATCACATTATCTGACCTTTTTGGCTTGACTCATAGATATACTAGATATTGCAGATAAGGGAAACCATGGGACCTATGTTTCTTTGGGCTTGGCTTACTTCACTTAATATAATTTTTTCCAAGCCTTTCCATTTCCTAACAAATGGGGCAATGTCATTTTTTCTGATGGAGGCATAGAATTCCATTGTGTATATCTACCACATTTTCTTGATCCATTCATCTACTGAGGGGCATCTGGGTTGGTTCCATATCTTAGCTATGGTAAATAATGCTGCAATAAACATAGTTGTGCTGGTAGCTTTAGTGTGGTCTTGTTTGTAAACATTTGGGTAAATGCCCAAAAGTGGGTCATAGGGGAGCTGTATGTGAAATCTTTTGAAGAACCTCCATGCTGCTTTCCAAAGTGGTTGAACAAGTTTACACTCCCACTAATAATGAAGTAAGGTTCCCTTCTGTCCACATCCCCTCCAGCATCTGTTGTTATTAGAGTTCTTGATTATTGCCATTCTAACTGTGGTGAGATGCTATCTCAATGTTTTTTTGATTTGCATTTCTTTTATGGCTAGGGAGGTTGAGCATTTCTTCATGTGTCTATTGAGACTCTTATCTCGAATTAACTACCAGAAAACCGGAAGTGGTTCTGTGACCCAAGCGGTAGAGAGCTTGCCTTGAGCTGAAGAGCTGAGGGATAGCGCCCAAGCCCAGAGTTCAAGCCCATGACAGACAAAAAGTAGATTAAGCATAGCGTTTCCCTGTGACCTAGCAATCCCACTCCTGATCTTTTACCCAAGAGACTACAAACCAGGCCACACTACAGCCACCAGCGCAATCATGTTTATTGCAGCCTTGCTTACCATGGCCAAAATATGGAATCAACCCAGATGCCCCTTAGTAGATGAATTGATCAAGAAAATGTGGTAAATATATACAATTGAATTCTATGCATACATCAGAAACAATGATATTGCCCTATTTGTAAGAAATGGAAATACTTGGAAAGTTAAACCAGCCAATATGCTTGAAAGAAAATAGTATCATGAATAAAATAATGATTTTCTGAATATTAACTGGAGAATTCCTCTACATTTGTTTTAAGTCTCTGCTTGACTTAATATGAGTTAGGAACTTATGGTGTATTAAGAATCCTGTGGTAGAAAATCCTTTATATTATTTTAATAATAATGTTCACTAATAATGTTTTTATTAATGTGTTTTAATAATGATCAGTAATCATACAGAAATATATGACACTTAACATTGCTGTAAAGATCTATACATTAAAGTTACTGGGAAGAAATTATTTTTCTTTGGTTCTTTCATGTTCACATACAGAGTGCTAGAGAGGACTAATCTTGCTCAGAATAGTCACAAACAAATTAAAGTGGCTATTTAAGAAGTGCTTGTTAAACTAGCTCAGCTTCTAAGTTTAAGATATCAAGAAATCCCTTAGAATATTTCCTGCAGTCGTCTCTAAACTTAAAAGTAATCACAAATTTAATGCAAAGTTTAATTTTCTCCTTTCCTCCATGGAAAAGATGGAACAGTAGATATTGAGTTGACTGGAGGGGGGTCGGTAATGATACTGCAAGCTTGAATAATATGCAGATGGCTTCAATCGGTTCCACACATACCAATTGGGATGGAAGTGAGAAAGAAGAGGCAGGAATAGGGTCCCACTGCAGAGTGACCTCCTGAACACAGTAGGAAATTGGGCTAAGGCATGCCTACAGCCAGGTGATGAACCCCTACAGTGAGAGCTCTTCATGGCATTTATTTTCCATCCTCTCTTTTGGTCTTAAATTTTTCCAAAGTTCATTTTCTTTTTACAGCATTCACAGGTGCTAAAATTATTGCAATTGGCAGTCTTTCCCATTATTAGGGAATAAATCTTAGCCATACCATGGAGAATATTAGCCATTCATACATATTAGCATATGAATGCAATCAGAGTGTCTTTAAAGAAATTCTGGAAAGGCAAATTGCATTTAATATGACCTTGTCTTGAAACAACCATATTTGTGAAAGTATTTGTGAGACTGCTGACGTGTCATTTCTACTACCTACAAAAGTTCAGAGAGAAATGGTATTTTTTACTTTGCTATGAATGATTCCAAGTTGGAAAAGTTCTGTGTAGACCAAAATTCATTTATATATTTGTTTATATTCACAGGTGCAGTACTGAGATTGAAGTAAAAGTTTAACCTGAAATTTGAGTGAAGCTTTCTTAACCTATATAGATGATCTTTTAAATTACTTATTACTGGAATTAATGTACACTTATACATGTGTAAATGTATATGAAAAATTATGTAGAAATAGGTAAATATGTATTGTACATTATCTATTTTTCTTTCTATTCAATTATCATCTGCATACTTGCATATGAACACACACACACACACACACACACACACACACACACACACACACACACACACAAATAGCATGGTGAAGTGTAAGACCCAGACAGAGACTTTATTAATATTTTCACATGTAAAGATTCAAGTTTCTATTTATTTTAAATGTCACCACTTTTCAAAATTTTAAGGGGTCCTAAAACTCATTATAAACTTTCTTTTGTCAGGCACAATGGTTCATGCCTGTAATCCTAGCTATACTGGAGGCTGAGATTTGGTGATCTTGGTTAGAAGTGAGCCTGGGCGGGAAAATCTGTGAGAATTTTCACTGACCCAAAAAAGATATAAGTGTCATTGTGGTTCATATGTTTAAGTGCTAGTCTTGAGCACAAAAGCTCAACGACAACTCCCATGCCCAGAGTTCAAGACCTAGGATTGGCAAAACAAAATTGTAACCATAAGCAAACATTATCATTCTAATACATTTTAGAAATAAATACCAATCCCATAGCGATTGGAACTCTAGCTGTTGTCTTGTACCACATAATCAAAATGTACATGTACACCCATGACTGGTTTCTTTTGTTATATAATCAATAATAAAACTAAGTTTTAGGATAATATAATGGTTAAATATTGAAGTATGCATCCAGATTTGCATGTTTTGACAGATTTATGTTTTGTCATTTTATGCCCATGCATAATTCAGATTCAAACAAATAAGAAAAAAGTAATATTAGATTTTTTTGCATGTGAAAATCACATAAGTTACTATGTAGAATGCAGAAGAGTGCCTGAAGGTTGCTAACTTCTCACTATGTGGAAACAGAAGCTAGATATCGATGAAATTTTAATTTCTAAATGTATAGACAACCCTATTCTGCCCAAAGTAAATTCTCCTTTTTGTTTTCTAAATGAAGTTTATTAAGCTTTGTGGCTAGTGGGTCACACCTGCAATCCTGACCACTCAGGTGGCCAAAATCTGTTCAAAATTAGCTGAAGCAGAAATAGCCATGAGAGTATTATACTCCAAGTGGCCACCACTGCAAAGAAAAAAGAAAGAAAGAAAGAAAGAAAGAAAGAAAGAAAGAAAGAAAGAAAGAAAGAAAGAAAGAAAGAAAGAAAGAAAGAAAGAAAGAAGGAAAGAAGGAAAGAAGGAAAGAAAGAAGGAAAGAAAGAAAGAAAGAAAGAAAGAAAGAAAGAAAGAAAGAAAGAAAGAAAGAAAGAAAGAAGGGAGGAAAGGAGGGAGGAAAGGAGGAAGGGAGGGAGGGTGGAGGGAGGGAGAGAAAAAGAAGAAAAGAAAGATAGAAGAAAGGAAGTAAGGAAGGAAGGATAGAATGAAACAAAGAGAAAGAAAGAACAGAAGAGAAGAGAAAAGGAAAGGAAAAGAAAAGAAGCCACAAGTGTCTGAAAGACAGGCCCTGAATTCAAGCCTCAGTACTGGCATGAGACAGAGGGGGGAGAGAAAGAGAGAGAGAGAGAGAGAGGAAAGAAGAGAGAGGAAAGAGAGAAAGAGAGGAGAGATAAAGAGGAGAATAGAAAGGAGACAGGAGATAGAGGGGAAGAGAGGAACTTAAAAAAATTAAATCCCCCAAAGACAAATCTTCAAAGAAACAACTGCCCAAATAAATAAGTAGGCTAAAGACTTAAAGAGAAACTTCTCTTAAGAGGAAAGGATGGCCCATAGACACATGAGGAAATGCTCAACCTCCCTAGCCATAAAAGAAATGCAAATCAAAACAACATTGAGATAGCATCTCACCCCAGTTAGAATAGCTATAATCAAGAACTCTAATAACAGCAGATGCTGGAGAGGATGTGGACAGAAGGAAACCTTACTGCATTCTTGGTGGGAGAGTAAACTTGTTCAACCACTTTGGAAAGCAGTATGAAGGTTCTTCAAAAGACTCCACATAGAGCTCCCGTATGACCCAGTAATCCTACATTTGGGCATTTACCCAAATGATCACAAACAAGACCACAATAAAGCTACCAGCACTACTATGTTTATTAAAGCATTATTTACCATAGCTAAGATATGGAACCAACCCAGATGCCCCTCAGTAGATGAATGGATCAAGAAAATGTGGTATACATGCACAATGGAATTCTATGCCTCCATCAGAAAGAATGACATTGCCCCATTTGTTAGGAAATGGAAAGGCTTGGAAAAAAATATATTAAGTGATGTAAGCCAAGCCCAAAGAAACTTAGGTCCCATGGTTTCCCTTATTTGTAATAACTAGTATAGGTCTGAGTCAAGCTGAAAAAGTCAGATAAGTTGATGTTTGTGGAATGAACCCCAAGATAATATTAATTTTTTGTTTTATTTCGTTTCATGCAATTGTTTCTATCATATTTATGAGATGATTTCTATGTTGCTTTGTATGTTTCTCCGCCCACAGTATAACCCATACGTTCACTGTATTTGATGTTGGTATAATTTGTTTAACTAGGGATACAGGTGGACCTATTGCAACAATGAGATGTACAAGTCTTTATGTTGAAAAACAAACTTAACAACTTTGGTGGGGATGGGGGGAGGGTCGGATGGGGGGTTGGGGAGGAGTGTGGGAAGGGATGGTAGGGGAAAAACAAAGGAGGAGGCAACAATGCTTGATAAGAAATGTACTTGTTATATTGCCCATGTAATTGTAACTCCTCTGAATGGTATTGTCACAATAAAATAAAAGAAATTTCAGTCATATTCATCTGGACCCATTTTTGACAGAGTAGAGAGGAAGGGAAGAGAGCATAAAAACAGGTGTTCTTTTTTCGTGATTATATATTTAGAAGAACTTTCAAACAAATAAGGACATTTGTACTGAACTCTGTTGCACAGGTGGAATCTATGTCTCTTTGAAAATCCAGCCTGACGATAGCAAATAGAAAAAAAATTGCACATGATCTCTATCTTGTCAAGGTGAAATGTGATGTTCAAGCTATTCAAATTATATATCCCTTTAAAAGAAATGCTTCTGGCTACTGTTAGATTTTTAGGTAAAATATATGTTCCCAGATATTCAATATTGTTTAGTTAGAGGTATAGCTCCCCTTTACCAAATTGAAGTTCTGTGATATAGATATATCAATCAATTGAAACAAAATGTGAACAACTAAGAAACTAAGATATTCTTTGTTTAGTGTCTTTCTATTGCTGGATATTTAATTAAAGCATATTTAAAAATGTATGACTTGCAATTTGCACATGTTCTCTGATAGCATGATCATTATGTGCCCAAAGTTACACTGAAATAAATCATTACAGGGAGAGAATTTCTTTAAAAAATTTGAGTACATTTTCTTCATTCAAAGATAATGAATGATTTCCATTAAGGCTTAAATCATTTAAAATGTATGACATATTGTTTGTCAGGCATGGTTGCCACCCCAGATTTATTTAACAGTATTAACGAATAATAATAGAAATTGAAATCTTACACAGTTCTCTTCACTTTTGTTGAAAGCCAGTGAAACTTTGATTTGCTCACCAGATCTCTCTGTCTCTCTGTCTCTCTCTCAGTCTCTGTCTCTGTCTCTGTCTCAGTCTCTCTATTTCTCTGAGGTGCACAAGGGATTAGAAACTGAATTAGATCATCTTTCAGAACTTGAAGTTGTAATTTCCATTACATGTTTGAAAGGATTAAAATATAGGAACATCACAAAATGATCAAAACGTGAAGATGTAAGCCCATATGAACAGGAAAGAAGGCACCTGACTCATGCAGTCAGAATTTGATCCAAACAGGCGTCAGTGGCTCACGCCTGTAATCCTCACTACTCAGGAGACTGAGATCTGAGGATTGCGGTTCAAAGCCAGCTGGAGCAGGAAAGTCCATGAAACTCTTATCTCCAATAAAATCCACCAGAAAATGGAAAGTGGCGCTGTAGCTCAAGTGGTAGAACGCTAGCCTTGAGCTGAAGAGCTGAGGGACAGCGCTGAGGCCCAGAGTTCAAGCCCAGCCACCAACAAAAAAAAAAGAAAAAAAAAAACCTGATCCAAGTAGACAAAATCTTGCAGAATGGGATCAGAGAACACCTCCAGAGTTCCAAGTTAGGTTGCCTTTCCTTCTAGACAGAAAAGTTACCCTGAAGACAAAACACATAAGGGAATCTAGCCTTGCAGTTGTAGATGCTAACAAGACCATCAATTTGTGAAGCTTAATTTAATGTCCATAAAATAGTAAACCCTCTCCTGTTTCTTCAATATATGACCTATGTGAGTTTGAGCACCCTAGGCATTGGAGAAATAATTACCTTCAGCCAGGCGCCGGTAGTTCACGCTTGTAATCCTAGCTACTCAGGGGGCTGAGATCTTAGGATCGTGGTTCAAAGTCCGACCAGGCAGGAAAGTACATGAGACTCTTATCTCCAATTAACTACCAGAAAACTGGAAGTGTCCCAGTGGCTCAAGTGGTAGAGTGCTAGCCTTGAGCTGAATTGCTCAAGGACCAAGCCCGGGCCCAGAATAACTACCTTCAAATATCCAGCGTCATAAATAATCATTTACAATTGTGAGAATAATTTCCATTTGCTCTGACATGACATTGGTTGAAGCCCAGCTTCTGATGGGAACTAATAAAAGAACATGTTACCAGTATCACTTTACCATTTCCATTTTTGTTTCCTTTTCTTTTCTTTCTCCAGGCATTAGATTTGGTATATCATTTTAAAGGCGCTGTTTTTCTGAACAAACTATAACAAATGAACCTAAGGTATATCTCTTGTCTCATTCATGGATGAAAATAATAAACCTGGAATATAAGAAAGAAGAGGCTGAATACATATAAGACAGAAGCACTATCCTATTTCAAACAAAGTGGGGCTTCCTGGTATAAGAGTTAATGTTCACTGATGATCCATGAGAGATGTAAAATTCGAATTTATAGTTTATTCTAAAATAGATACTTAATTAAAAGAAGAAACTATAGCAAATTAATTAATCTTTGTCCAATTGCTTCAAATTCTACATCTCCAATTTGATCTTTTTCTTTTCTTTTTTTGTCGGTCCCAGAGCTTGAACTCTGGGCCTGAGTGCTGTCCCTCAGCTCTTCAGCTCAAGGCTAGCACTCTACCACTTGATCCAAAGTGCCACTTGTAGTTTTCTGGTGGTTGATTGGAGATTAAGCTTTCCATGGGTTTTCATTTCTGGGATGGCTTTGAAGAATACTACTCATATCTCAACCTGATAAGGAACTTTTTTTTTTGTCGGTTGTGGGGCTTGAACTCTGGGTCTGGACGCTGTTCCTCCTGAGGAACTTTGATTATAGTTATGAGTCACCTGACCCCAGCACACAAGTCATTACTGATCATTACCACTAACTAAATCCTGTCGTTCAAATTAAGATAATTGTATATTCTCCTGGTTTTAGCAAATGCATACTGCTGTATATTGGCCATTGTATCTAGTGCATGGGGTATTTATCTAGTGCACAGAATATTTTCATGCTCTAAAACTTCCCTTTGTTCTACTTACACAACCCCTTTGATGCCAAGACCTTCTAAGAACTCGTATTTCACTGTCTTGATGGTTTGGCTTTTGCCATACCTTCATATACTTGAAAGCTTATATTATGAAGGCTTAGCTCATTAAGTAATAAGCATTTACATTCTATCCATATATGTTTCATGTTTGGCAGCACATTTCTATATATCTTGGATGATATTCCATTAGGATAATATTCCTTCTAGATAAAACTGGCACTTTTCTCTTCTTGATTCTTTTGTGTTTTGTCATTTTTTTATTGTTCCTCAGGATTGCAGGTTCACTACATCTATCTTCAATAATAAAACAAGTTTTCCATTGATAAAATCACACATTGCTATCACTACATATTCTCAAAGTTGTTAAAATATGCACAGTATTAAAAACCATATTTTGTTTCACAGCCTCAAGCTTTATATACCTAATATTTTTACACAGAGACACTCAATGGACAGGAAAAAATTAGAATTGGTTTTCTTTTAGTTGAACTGACCCAGTAGTCTGATTTTCTTAGATCTATTAGACCACAGTATTCTCCCTGGGCAAAAAGGTAAAGCCATGTGCTCTTTTGTTTCCCCATCAAAAAACCAGATTATTTAATTATACCTACAGCATATGATTTTCTGAATCTCTTTACCATCTCACAGATCAAACATAAACCTCCATGAAACACTAAAGATTTGGTTTTATAGGCTTTATTTTTTGCTTTATCAACCATAGACAGTTTGTTACCATACTTAGCTTCTTAAAATGTAAATTGTTTTGTTGTGGTGGTGGGTCTCTATGTAGAAAATTTTGGCTTATGCCAAGGAGACCTGTCTGTCTATCTGTGTGCTAGTACAGGGGGTGGAACTCAGGGCCTTGTGATCTTGCTTGGCTTTTCATTCAAAGCTGACACTCTACAACTTAAGCTACAGCTCTACTTTTGGCATTTTCCTGGTTAAGTGGAGGTAAGATCTTGTCAAATTTCCTACCCCAGCTGGTTTAAAACAAGATTCTTAGAGTAGCTATGATTAAAAGTGTGAGCCATTTTGTCCACCTTCCACAATATTCTTGAGGACGTGGAAGAAGCACATATGGATGAGAACAAAATACACAGCTAACAGCCATGGTGAGAGACCATGGCCATTTGCTTCCATCACTTCCCAGTCAAATGGGCCACTTTTAACTTTTCAAGTGTCAATTTTCATTCCACCTGATATATGTCTGAGATTTATTTCCCATCTAGAACTCTTTCTTCTCCATGGTTACTACCTCCTCATCGCTCAAATGTTACCTTAAATATTAATTCCCTAAGCCCCCAGATTACAAAGTATCTCAATATTTAAGCATTAGTATGAAAATTTCATGAAATCAGAAAAAGTGTATACAAAATATATTACTGTAGTGCCTGGTAAATTAGGAGGCATTCATCTATTGAACTAGTAATGCACTTTCATTAGAATTAAATAACATATAAATACAAAAAGAATGCCACGTGTTCTTTTGCATATTTCTATCAGATGCTTTTATCATAAGTTCATGTTTAAGCATTAATTCTAATTTTTGAGGTCTTTCATACCTCATATGCTCTTCTGAAGGGCATAGGCATTAAGATCCAAAAAACAATGATGATATTAAGTGCCTACTAGAATTGCCATTGATGAGCTGATGATTCAATTACATATATATATACATGTATATATATATATATATGTATATATATATAGTGTGTGTGTGTGCACATGTGTGTGCACGCACACATCCATATACATGTGTGTGCTGGGGATCAACCAAAGGGCTGAAACCAGGGTTTTGCAACTGGTAATCAAGCATTCAGTCACTAAGTTGCAGCCGTGAGCATCCTTTATGTAGACAACATTTATCATATTTATCCACTAGGGCTCTCTTGAGAATTTCATGCACTGGTTTCATTCCCTTAGCCTGAAGATCATGAAGAGACAGTGATTGCTTTTAAGACTCATAGCAATGTGCAGAGTAGATTCTAGGATGAACAATGTTTGATATTTACAACTACCTTTGTCTAGCATTTTATGTAAAGTAAAAGGTTCCTATAAATAGATGAGGGAAATATGTAAAACAAAGGTACCTAGTAAAGCAACTATGAATTTTATGAGCCATTGTTTGATTTGGCTGATAAAAATGTGAGTATAATTCACTTACTTCACTAACATCAGACCAAAAGATGTTTTCTAGTAAATTAAGATACTTGATTAAAAAATTTGAAAAATCTATGGTATATGAATGCTAGAAACTGGTGATGAAATCTATGATCTAAGCGTTACAGTTACTTTTACTTTAGAAATCTCAAGAATTTACCATACTCCTTTCATGGAAATTCTGATACAGCAATCTATAGTTTCATATTTTGTAGAATTAATTTACCTAGCATAACTGACAGTGATTTATAGACCACCAATTTTATACATTCTAAATACACTTCACCAAGATTTATATAGTAATAAAAATTTCAGTCATCTTTCACTGGAGTAATATTTCTAAAAAGTGCAAGTCATTGACTTCAATGGAAATTTCTAAAATCCTTAGGAAAATAGGCATTGATTTCAAATATTATATATTCTTATCTATACTCCATCTATCATTGCTATTTGTTACCAATACATTTGTAAAGAATTAATGCCAAAATAATCTATTACCAAATGAAATTTATTCATATTTGAATGAATTATGAGGCTACCTACTGTCAATAACCCACTTTTATGAATACCATATATAAGGGATTACAGTCTGAGAATAGTTCCATAGGACAAAATCTTTTGTGAAAAATAACTACAGTCCAAAGGATTGTGGAATAGCATAAATGGTAGGGTGACTAACAAGCAATTGGCCCTTGGTTCAAATTCTTGTACCAAAAAAGAGAAATCCATTTTGTTTTGATTCATATAACAAAGATAATTATTAAAAAGGTATCTTGTGTTGAAGTTTTTACATAACCTTACTGAGATCATTGTAATCTATATTTATCATCCTAAGTAAAATATTTATGGGTCTGGGTAGATGGGTAGGTGATTTCTAAATGAGTAAAACTAATCACGTCATTTGCAATATAAAGAGATTGCAGGCTACCTACCTCTGTGCTCAATGAATTTTTTTCTTGAAAAATAACTTGTCTTGAATTGAAAACACCTTCATTTATGTAGACAGCAAACGTACTGCTGAAACAATGAGATTATTAATTTTCTTGTTTTATTAAAATTAATATTTATTTTTCTCTCTCTTGAGACTCCAGTCATACAGCAAGTTGGATTGGTACAATTTTAGTAGGAAAATAAACTGTTTAAATGTAGCAGTAAGAAGGGTTTATGAAAGTTCTAATAATCATCTAAAATTTTCTTCTTTGACTTCCATTTCTTAGAAGGTCTCTTGATCCTATATTGCTCTACGTTTTGAAACCACAAAAGGGACGACTTTATCTATATATAATTTTCTCATTTCCAATGTAATATGTGTGTGTGATTTTTTTATCCCAGGCTGTCAGAGATTTTTCACTTGAATACTTTCCCATTTATTTGTTTTTTTGTGTGTTGGTATTAGAGGTTGAATATTTCTTATTGATTTTGTAATTAAATACACATTAAATATGAATCATCCAGGGCACTTGGCTGTGCCTGTGAGCTGTTCTATGAAGTTACAATTTTCCTTTGTCTGAATTGTCCATGAACTTAAAAACAAAAGAAGGCTTTGCTTTGCCCAAACAAAAATATTGGTTATTCACATTTGTATGTCTGCTGTGATTTTTATTGTTACTACTTGTGGTGGTTTTCAATGGATCAAAATATCTTCAGAGACACACTGACTTCTAAATTTCTTCTTAGCATAAAGATCTGTCTCTGGCATGAAAATGGTGTCTATTTAATGACACTGGCCTTTAAATTTAAAGAACAAGGTTAATACTTAGACCTATCTTTGAACATTAAAATACAAATTGTATCTGGACTTAATTAAGTTTGTATAGTTCTAACAAACCTTTATGAAAAGCGGTTTAGAAAAGAAAAGCTTTATTTGGGCTTAATATCCTGGGTTACACTGCATTTTGGTTCTGTGTTTTGGGACCTGTAGCAAACAGAACCTTGGAAGGGTGGAGTGAAGCAGAGGTGTTCACATTAAGGTGTCCAAGAAGCAGAAAGAACAGAGTAGCAGAAAGAACAAAGTAGGGCCCAGGGCGAACATAGCCCTAGAGGGTACATTCTCAGTAACCTACTTCCTGCTCCCCCTTTCTCAGTTAGAGCAAACTTTGGAACTTTCCATCAACTCCCAATAATCCAAACCATTTTGAAACCATCAGTGGACTAATAAATGAATTATGTCGCATGTCCTCATTATGTAACAATCTCTCATTGAGTGGCCCTGACATCAAGGGTTGGAACTTTCAAACCATGAGAGGTATAGGATGACAGTTCATATTGAAGCCAAGTAAAAGAATCTGAGGATAATCAGTGGTTAAAAATAACGTAAAAGGATGTTTCAGCAAAGAGAACTTAGTGGTGAAATGGTGACTTCTTGTGTGACACAAGAGAAACTCCTAAGACTCCCTAAATTCTCTAAGGTTTTAAAATATAAATGGATTTTGTCCATATAATTTTATAAAGGAGTACCACTTATGAAACTAGTCAGATGATATTGCTCTTAAACATATGGGCTCTCATCCATTTATATCTTCTTACAACCCTTACTCACATATTTCGCCATACCAGTCATTTTCTCATGGAAGTGTAGAAGATTTAATAGCACTGTTTTCTCTCTCTCTCTCTCTCTCTCTCTCTCTCTCTCTCTCTCTCTCTCTCTCTCTCTCTCTCTCTCTCTCTCACACACACACACACACACACATACATAAACTTACACAAAATGAGAATATAAATCTCTCATCAGTTTTTAAACAAAAAAAATCATTCCAATCAACCAATAAATTAAACAAGAGAATCAAATTCAAGACAAACGCAATTAATCTAGTCCCTAAAGTTGCATAATTTTCAATAATTTAGTTAGATGTTTAGTTTATATTTTCTGTGTTTGTTTTATAATTTGTAAACTACATGTAATAAAAAAATACTTACCATACTGAGAACTCCTGCTATGAAAAAAGCCCTTAAAGTTGGTACAAAGTGGGTGCTAAATAGTAATTGCTAAATAAATTTATATTATGAAACCCCATCTTATGCTGCATTGTGACATCTCAGTGACTAATGCATGTTATGTTACTGTGTCCAAACCTATTGCTTGGGTAGTTGGATGGAGTTGTAGCCCATTATTTATTGATGTTATTTGTTGATAATAAAGGATAGTAAATGACTATCTAACTGGCTTAAATATTTGCTACATTACACTTCTTGTGAATTAGTGTTCTATAAACCATTAATGGAAAAGTATACTACAAAGCACTGTGCAGTATTGCACAGTCTGGTACATCTGGTGTGTATTGTCTCATTGTATACAGAGGCCATAGCAGATGATCAACCTATACTACCCAGAATTGGTTAGGTATACTCTGTGTTTCTTACACAATGACAAAATCACCTAGCAATGCATTTCTCACAATGTTACTGCATCATTGAGCTGTTCATGTCTATACAGTGAAATTATACAAAATTCAGTTTAATAAATAAGAATTGAAGCAATGAATCAATAGCTCAGACCTATAATCCTAGCAACATAGGAGGCTGAGATCTGAGGATTGAAATTCAAAGGCAATCCCAGCAAGGAAAGTCTCTGAGACTCTGACCTCCAATTACTATCAAAAAGTTTCAAGTGAAGCGGTAGCTCAGCTCAAGTAGTATATCACAATCTATGAGTAAAAATGGCTCAGGGACAGTGCTCAGGCCCTCAGTCCAAGACCTAGAGTCAGCACACACAAATATATATGAATACACACACCACACACACACACACACACACACACACACACACACACACACACACACACACACACACCAGGTAGCCATATAATTTAATCTCAAAGAAACAAAATATACAAAGCATTACTAGGACCCCAGTGGTTGCTTCTACACACAACTGAATTGCAAATTCATTTTTTCCCTGACAAATTTCCTAGCACTTATTCAACTACTAGCTATTAATTCATTTATTAGCTAATTAATTAATATTACTATAATGGGCTTGAACTCAGAAACTTGAGCTCTTGCTTAATTATTTTGTTCAGGGCTAGTACTTCTAACACTTTCTTTTTCTTTCTTTTCTTTCTTTCTTTCTTTCTTTTTTTTTTTTGGTTGGTAGTGGGGCTTGAACTTTGGGCCTGGGTGCTGGTCACTCAGCTATTCAGCTCAAGGATAGTGCTCTACCACCTGAGCCACCGTGCCACTTCTGGTTTTCTGCATTAATTGAGTATGAATCTCAAGGACTTTTCTGTCCAGCTGGGTTTGAACTGTGATTGTTAGTTCTCAGCCTCCTGAGTAGCTAGGATTACAGTTGTGAACCACTGGTACCTGGCATACTTTTTAAAATATATATTTTTGTCCGGCCATTTACCCTATACTTCCAAACCACCCCTTCCCTTTGGCCCATTTGTTGTTACATTATTATGTGGTTAATCAGGCATAAGAGTCTCAGCAATTTGTCTGGCTGTTTTTGAGCCTGAATCCTAAGATCTCAGACTCTTTAGTATTGAAGAGTATAGGTGTGAATCCCCAGTGTCAAGTTTATTTCTGTTATTATTATAAATTATTATTTTTACTCTTTCCTTCTTTTTAATTACTTTCATACATACTCATTAAACCATACAATTTTATGTATCTCTAAAATTAGCATGACCTAATATCATTGGATTTTTCTTAGGTCTGGAAAATTTATCTGAGATATCTCTGTGTATTTTTATTTTGATGAATATACTACATATTATTAGTCCTCTTGTTATTAGTCTTCTGAAACTTGCTATTTTACTAAAAAGGCTGTGATATTTTTGTTACATGAAATGCATATATCAGAAAAAAGTTAGATCTGCTAAATGAAAGGATTTGCATATTTTCTTATTCTTTTTTGGGGGGAGGGGTCCGGTTGTGGGGCCTGAACTCTGGGCCTGGGCGCTGTCCCTCAGCTCAAGGCTAGTGCTCTAACACTTAAGCCACAGCGCCACATCCAGCTTTTTCCTTTTTGCTTATGTGGTGCTGAGGAATCGAACCCAGGGCCTCAGGCATGCAAGGCAAGCACTCTACCACTGAGCCACCTTCACAGTCCCCAAGGATTTAAATATTTTCAATTTTATTAGATACTACTCAGCAGTTTTTCAGTATGTCTTCACCAACTTATACTGTCAATAAAACCAGATGTATGAAAGTAGTCATTCCACCACTTACTGATAACTTATCACTGAATATAAATTTTCCTAAATCTGAAGAACTTAAAGCAATAGAAAATTATCACCTCACTTTTTCTGTGGGTAAGAACAGAGGAGATGCTCAATTGGGCACTGCTGGCTCCAGATTTTCTCATTGAAGTACAGTGAAATGTCACCTGTGAGTTTTAGCCTTAAAGCCATACCAATAATTGGAAAATCCTCTGCGAAGGTGTTTCATTCGCATGGCAGGTGAAAGATCAGAAGGGAAAGTAGAGACATTTGCCAGTGGAAGGCAAACTGAGAGTGGCTGGTAGCTTTGTAGTCCTGTCCACATGGATTTCTTCAGTGTTCTCAAATAGGGGTGTGGCTTTTCCAAGCATTGAACCACTGAAAGAAAAATTTGAAATGCCCTTTCAGTCTTCTCTAAGAGGACCAAAATCACTTGCATGTCATTGTACTGGTTAGATAGGACAGCCTTCATTCATTTCACATGGCATTTTGCAAGCACATTAATAACAGGAAGCCAGGAGGCTAAATGTAATATTCCATATCCATCCTGCTTTTAGAAATATTACCCTTTTAAACACTGGTTTGTAGCTTTCATTTGAATCTTTCTGTTTGCTTTGAAATTAAGTATTTCTCATTATTTGTTGACATTGACACTTTGTTTATGTTTTCAAAGTTTACTTTTTATTTACTTCTCTCTCTAGGGCTCATTGGTGCATTTTATTATGAGATGTGTTGACTAAATCTAGCAGTCTTAGGCAGTATACTAAATGTGTGACAAGCTTACAGGACAATTTTTGGCTTATGGCATGAATTCAATAGGATGTCTGCACATTTAGTAAAAAATCATACATGTTTCCAGAACAGCAGGACTGAAAAAGCTCACAAAGTTACTTCTACTGATGACTGGATTAAAATATTATCAAATTCATAGTACATAGAAAGTGCTTAAAGAAAAGATTGGAAATAGAATAAGAGAGAAAAGGTCTTAAGATCTCGTATAGATTATAAAAATACATTCACAGCATGTGAAACAGCAAGGCACACTGACAATATGAAAATGAAACAGATCATCCCATCTTATTGCAGGATGATGTGACTCCTTCATATAAGAAAATTACTTTGTAATTGCTAACAAAGACAATCCTTAACTCCCGACACTTACAGCTCTTAATTTTCCTCATTCTTATTACTAAAGTTACATGTCAGTGTGAGGTTTAAGAGGAGAAAGTGAGATGCTAATGTCTTATAATGATTCCTCTCACTAGAATTCTTATGTCAAGCATCCTGACTATGGACAGCAAGAGTGAATTGATTAGAGGCATCTAGAATCATGTCCATTGTCTCTTGAGGCAAAGAATAGTAATGATGTGCCCTTGGCTCTATATTTATATTTTGAGAGGCACAGTAGGACAATAGTAAGCACTAAACTACAGGGAAGAACACCGTGCTTTCTTCAGCTTCATTGATTTTCAGGACAGGTCTATATCCCCTATGTAAAGAATCCACTTCTACTAGATTATAGTTATTTTCTTTTACATTCTTCTTAACGGTACTGGGATTTGAACTCTGGATCTCAAACTTGATAGGCAGTTGCTCTACAACCTGAGCTTGTACCCTTATCCATTGTTTTGCTTTTTATTTATTAGTCAAATTCTCATGCTTTTGCCTGGCATTGCCTCAGAAAATGATCCTCTTACCTAGAGTCTCCAGGATAATTATGGTGACAGGTGCACACCATTACACTCTTACTGACTGAGATAGAGAGGTTGTCTCACTAAGTTTTTGACTGGGATTCCTTTAAACTTTAATCCTCCCTATCTCTGTTCCTGAATTGTTGGAATTCTACAAATTGGATGCAATGTGCTCTAGAGGTTGGAAATTTGATAAGTATACCATGCTTCCATGGGCAGGGATAGGATAGTGAATGGCAGACTAGGTTTATTTGCAGCTGTTCTCTTCTGTTTTGTCATTCAGATTCTTTCAGTGTCCTAGAGTATGAATTGAACTTCTAACTCCCAAAAAATTTGTTCCCTATATGGGTATTGAAATGTTCAAAACTTCCTTGAATCACTCACTCAGGATTTGAAAAAATATTGACAACATGAATTATTGTAGGTATTCCAAGTGTTTGTTCAATCCAAAAATCTAAGTGGTACAGATAGTTATTTGTGTCTGTTTACCTATATGCATATAAGTAGCATCTCAAAATACATTATGTCCAAAACATTTGTTAATGTACATATATTTATTCATTTCAATAAGGGGATTCCATTTGATTTAGGGATAAACCATTGTTATTTTGCTGGAAATGTGGAGAGGAATTAAAGTGGAATCTCTCCTACATGAATGGAGGTTTTTGTATCTAAGTTAATACAAATTAAAAAAAAACATTTCTCTTTATGAATCATTTGGTTCTTAGGACCAACTGAAACTCATTTGATATTACCATGGCAAAAATCAGTTACTCAATGAAAAGTGGGACTTCTATGAAAGTTGCAAACATATATTTCAACTATACAAAGACATTAGGTTTAAAACAGGCAGATAAGTTACAGTAGATCATCAAACACATTTAGATGAAAATTATACCATTTTGCACTTAAAACATATACATACTGTAAATGCCAATTTAATGTCGAAAAAGTTATTATGAATTAGTATCCTGCAGACATTGTTGACAAGGTCTTAATAAGCAGATTTCTTATCATGACCTGGAGTTGCTCTGGTTATTAGTCAGAAGCCTCTTTGGAGAAGTTATATTAAATTTTTATAACAATTGTGTGTGTGTGTGTGTGTGTGTGTGTGTGTGTGTGTGTGTGTGTGTGTGTGTGTGTGTGTGTGTGCCCATCCTGAATTCAGGCTTGAATTCAAGGTTGGGGCCCTGTCTCTTAGCTGTCTTGCTAGAGACTGGTGATCTTCAACTTGAACCACAGTTCCACTCCTCCCTCTTTGTTAGTTAACTGAAGAAAAGCAGCTCAAAATTTCCTGCCCAGGCTAGCTTCAAATGTGACCCACAGATCCCTCACAGGCATGGGCCACCAACTCAGCTGCTGCTCCTCCTCCTCCCTTCTTCCCCACATCCTTCCTTTCATCTTCCCCACCTCTTTCAGTTTATTTTTCTCCAAATCTGAGATGTTAACTACAGCCAGGCCTTCACAGTATCATTGAAGACACACATCCAGTCCTTTATTCTCTGGTTACGGTTCAAAATAAGGTCTCACATTTCACCAGGGTGAGTCTAGACCATGATCTTCTTATACAGTTGAGATGAAAGATGAAACCACCACAAATTAGGATAAAGTTCTGCAAACATTTCCCAGACAGGTCTCAAATTGTGTTTCTCACAGTCTCTTAGTTACATATAGCATTTATTGTCAGTCACATGAGTATATTTGTGAAGAAATACAAACCAGAGCCATGATGCCTATTTCACAAATATGAAAAAAATAATTACTGGGAAAATGTAGTGAGCAGTTACCAAAGGATCTCTAACAGGAACAAAAGATCCTGGTTTGTAATCCAAAATCAGACTCTCACTGTATGTTTTATGTGAGGTGTATCACTTACTTTGTGCTATTTTGTTGTGGCACACCTAGGCGACCTCCATGCACACTTGATGTGGCTATTTTGCCATTGTTTAAGCCAGCAGTCTGTGTTACTTCAAACACTGATTTTTAACAAATGCATACTAGAATCGAGTTATCTTTATTCTGTGTCCTCTGCATTACTACGGCAAAGGGTGGGTCCATCATAAAGTCGAGCTCAATAATCATAATAAGGCATACCTAAATCATACCAGTAAGACCTCTATTAGATATTAGCCCATTCAATCCTATTTTATCCCCTCTAGTTCTCCAGTTAATTAGTTCTTTGATCTCTAGAATGACAGTTCCCCTTCCTCAACACATGGGCTAATACTCGAACAGCTATGGCATAATTTCCAGAAAAGAATGAATAAGTGATGCAAATATATGAGAGTTTACACAAATTCACAGCTACAAATCGATGTGTCCTATAATACTTATTATTAATAGTATTATACAAATACATGTGTATATTATTTTTACAGTGAATCATTAAATTTAAGTAAATATATTATAGAATTTAGAGGTAATTGAAAATGAAAACAGTCTTTGATTTTACATTTCTTTTTATTATTTTTTTTATTGTGAAAATACCATACAGACAGGTTAAAATTACATGGGCAAGGTAATTAATACATTTCTTATCAAGCATTGTTGCCTCCTCCTTTGTTTCCCCTTCTGATCCCTTCCAATCCCCCCCCCCCCCGCCAAAGTTGTAAAGTTCGTTTTTCGACCTAACAATTTGTACATCCCATTGTTGCAATGTGTCCATCTGTATCCCTATTTAAACAGTTTGTTTTGGCCCTTCCCCTCCATACATTTCTTTTTTTGATGAAAGTCACTATAACCCATGTGATTTCCATTTGTCATATTTTAATATTATGTGACAAGGTTTGAATACATTTTGAGTGAGATTTTAATACTTAGCAATATATGTATATATATATATATGAATATTTTTGAGTTAATTATAATTCTGCAATTTTTATTTACAATGACAGTCAAAACTTATTTACAATAAAGAAAAAGACAGTCAAAATTAGGACATTATTATCAGCCAAATATTTACCAATAATTCCAGTTAACTGATCACATTCTGAATGAAAGTAAAAATGTTCAGGTTATTTCATTGGCTAGAGGATACAGTATAACACATTCAATTGTTGAAATGAAAATGATGTATCCTAAATTCCTATTTAAAAAGTGATTTGCATTTCAAACACTTTTAATTGTTACTTAAAAGTGACTAATTTATTATTAATCTCTTAACTTGTTAAATTAGTACTCTGCAAAATGTATGACATTGAGAAATTCCCAAAGGAAAATAAGCAATAATAATCATTTGATGAAATAGTTTAGGAAATTGTCCTATTACCATAATTCAATTTCCATATGTACTACCTATATCATAGCATATGAACTTAAAGAGACACTGTAAGTAATTTCTTCTCTAGAATATGGAAATCTGAAAGAAATCCTGGTTTTTAAAATAAGGTCAGTTTTATAACTTTGTAAAGTCATTGAAGAGCTTGATAGCCAAATAAACACACCTAAATCTCAGAAAAAACACATCCATTCTACAGGAAGAAAGGAGGTAATCTCTGTTCTTATTTAAGTAGATGTATTAAAAACTAATAAAGTGCTTTTCAGTCACTGTGCAACTTTTAAGGTCTGTAGAAATCACAGTTTGTACTTTCATGCTTATTATTTATCTAGAAAAAAAGTAGACTGTTCAACATATATGGAACAATATATGTGCTAATGTATATGTGATCACCATTTAAGAGGAAAGGTTGCAAAAACAATGTCTAATAATTTTCTAAAAAATAATACTAAATTGTCCAGCTCTTGTTCAAAACCTCAACACTGACTCTTTAGGTAAAATGAAAGTCTAATTGACCAACTTGACATTTTCTTCTCGAAAGCATGCCTGTTGGACATCCAGGAAACTGCCATCTCCTAATGAAGTTGTAGTCAAGGGGTGTGATTAATGATAGTACAGAGGATATGCAAGGGAATTAGAAAAGTCAGAACCTACTTATGCAAAAAGAGAAGATACTGGCATGTTCTCCATATGCTAAATATACCTTAAACAAAAATTTAAGGATCAGGAAAAATGCAGATTAAAAATTTTCAAGTAACTAATAGCAAAAGTAAGCTAGGTATCTGTAATAATGTCAGGAAAAAGAGCAATTAGACTTATAATATTTCCAACAATAAAGTTTGCTATCTTATTACATGTGTGTATAATAAACACATTATCTATAGTGAAAACCTGAACTTCAAAATATATGGAATAGTAACTGATATAATCCATGCTACATACATATCTATAGTTGGGAAAAATCAACTCTTTTCACTATTGCTTAGAGTAGTGGAGGATAAATTACTAAGTGTGTAGAAAAACATAAGCCAACTAAATTAAATCAAAATTTACAGAAAACTACATCAATAACAGCAGAACCTATGTCCTTCAATGTTTATGTGTGTATTTCTCCATAAGAAAGAATATTTTGAGCCATGCAACAAAGCTCAAGGCTCAAAAGAACAGAAATTACAAAAAGACATCCTTACATAATAATTGGATTGTTGTAGAAAAATTTGATGAAGATGTGTAGAAGTTAAAAGTCCACTTTTACATAATACGTAGGTCACAGAGGAATTTTCCCAAGGAAATTTAGATCACATGTACCTAAATAAATGAGAATAAGATTCATGTCCTATGAGATGCCTTTAAAGCAGCAATTCCAACATTAAATATTTACAATGGTGAATTATGAAGTAGAACTCTGTGATGTGCACAAATGCAGCAATGATTTTAACAAATTGAATAAGCAAATGGTCATGCAACTGCACTTTTTCATGCTTCTCCAGATCATAATTTCTAAGCTTAATATTTTTTTTATTCCAATTAAGGCACTATTGGTACTGCTAGACTACTTACAGAATTGCACAAGAGGAGGATTTCCCTGTTAGGGACTCTGAGTCTTGTTGTTGTATAGGAGATTGTTTCTGATTGGACTACATACCCTTCTATAAAAAAACAATTTGCATTTTATTTCTGTTCCATAGGTTGCCTTGTGACTTCTGAACTGGTAAGTTAATTTTAAGAAAAAAATCCTAGAGACTTGTCTATGAAATTTATTTTTTTACTTGCTGGTCAAACCCAATTTGGGTTTATTTCACTTTGGGGTATTGGGGGTATTTCACTTTGTATTTTCACATTTCATGTTGGATTACTTCAAGACCTATCCAACCTTATTATCCAATAAATTTCCATAGCTTGGTGCCTTTTTTCTCAAATAGTCTATAATATTTGCTGCAGACAGTCTTGACCTCCATCTACAATTTAGGGTCCTGTCTTATTTATTTTAAACTGGAGATCCTGAGAGATATGTCCATACTATACAGCCTAATAGCCATGTCAGTAGTCATACTTGAATGAATGCCTTCTATGCCACCCAACATTGTAATTCCCTCTGAATGGTAAACTTGGAAGAAGCAATAATACACATTTGGCTTTGAGGATGCTGTGCAAACATGCACTAGGATAGAACTCTGAAACTTCATAAGGCTTATATCCCATGTGAAGAGATCATATAGGCATGAATGTGATGATTAGGGCATAATTTGTCCTTTGCAGGGGACCATGAAGTTTTTTTATTCTTCTTTATAAGGATAAAAGCAATGTGTTAATTAGTTGTGGTTGTCCCAAGAATGTAAGAAGAATCACTAGCCAATTAGGATAGAGGTCATGAAAGAGGAAATCACACCATCCTGTTGTGTTCTGATCCCCTTCTGTCATTTAATCTTGAATGTTTGCATGCAGACATTGAGAGTATTTCTCAGACACTGAGCATTTGCAATTGTTATACTCTTAATGATCTGTTATGAACATCATTTCTATATGCCACTAATGACAATATATTATATAAATGTAAGTTATTTTAAACTTGTATGCAGGACTTTACAAATATTTCTGTAAAACAAGGGTATACATATAAAGAGACATCAACTTTTATAATTGGTCTTATAGATGAGTTTTTATTACATAAGAATTATTTACAAAAATATTTCTTCATAACCTTGAAGATATTTTCACATTTTTGTAAGTTTGTCATTCTGAGAATAAACACCTTTATGAGAAAATGAGTCCATTTTCTTTTAAATTATGTGTGTGACTAGAATTATAAGATGTTATGAAAATTATAAGATGTTATGTCAGGATACAGGTGGACCCATTGCGCCAATGAGATGTAAAAGATGTTATGTCAAAAATAAACTTTACAGCTTTGGCATGGGGAGGGATGGGGGGGAGATGGGAAGGAATGGGAAGTGGAAATAAAGGAGGAGACAACAATGCTTGATAAGAAATGAACTCATTACCTTGCCCATGTAATTGTGATCCTCTGTACAGTATTTTCACAATAAAAAATCCCACAATAACATAATAAGATATAATAATGTGATAATATATCACAATAATATAATGATAGCGATATAATATGTTCTATATATAGTAATATAATATTAGTAATTGTCATAATAATTACTATTATCACTGATACAATTCACATACCATAAATTTACCTATTAAAGTATACAATTCAATAATCTCTAGTACATTCAGAAAAAGAAAAAGAAAAATTCAGAGGTTAAAAAGAAGATATTACCACTAATAGAGGCATTTGGGTGCTTCTCTTCAATTGCATTCTTTCTCTTTATTGCCCAAAAGCAGACTGTTCTACAGTGCTGGATGTCTTTCTCAATGCTCTATTGCAAATAGATCTCTAAACTATCTTTGTAAACTCCAGAACTGAATCATGCAGTATATATTCTATCATATTCTTTCAATTAGTCATTTTACAATTGTCAGAGGTACACTTGCTTAATAGATATAATTGTATATCATCCATTTCTACAGCTGTGAACAGTTGTCCATGCTCATAGTCATCCAAATATCTTCCATTTTTATAATTATATTTATCAGTTCTCTGAATATGACACTACTGGTTTCCCAGAGCAGATATGCAAGAATGTATAGGCCTAACAGGAAGCCCTCTGATTTTGAAGTAAAGACAATTTTCATTTACATTTGTAAAGTTAAACTACTTACTACCTGTTTAAGCCTATTTATACTTTCATCAGCAGAACATGTTTATTGTATATCTTTTCCTTAATATTTATTATCTAAGGCTTAATTCTTGAAATTTACAAAATTTTGCTAACTAATAAAATTAAACATCCTTAGATAAATGATCTATTATTTGAACTTTCCTCTTCCATTGGCCTTTTTTTCTTTATTTCCTCCTTGGTTTTAGAGCGCTCAAAGACTTGTATGCTTGGGATTTTTCTTGTGATTACAAGATGATACCGTCAGGGCTGGGAAGGTGGCTCAGTGGTAGGGTGCTTGCCTTGCATGCATGAGGCCCTGGGTTCGATTCCTCAGCACAATATAAGCAGAAAAAGCCGGGAATGGTACCGTGGCTCGGGGTAGAGCTCTAGCCTTGAGCGGAAGAGGTAAGGGTCAGTGCCCAGGCCCAGAATATAGGCCCCATGACTGACCAAAAAAAAAAAAAAGATGATACTGTCATATATTTAATTTATGGGTTCCCTTTTCTCCTAGAACTTACATATTATGTACCATGCAAGTCAAAATTCTAACAAAGAGCCAGGTGCCGGTGGCTCATGCCTGTAATCCTAACTACTCAGGAGGCTGAGATCTGAGGATCAAGGTTCAAAGCCAACCCGGGCAGGAAAGGCCGTGATACTCTTATCTCCAATAAACCACAAGAAAACTGGAAGTGGTGCTGTAGCTCAAGTGGTAGAGAGCTAGCCTTGAGCTGAAGAGCTGAGGGATAGAGCTCAGGCTCAGATTTCAAGTGGCATGACCTACAAATATATATATATATATATATATATATATATATACATATATGTATATATACATATATATCCATATATCTATATATGGATATATATACATATAAAACAAAGAACAATATGGCTATATCTATAATGCCATCAATTGGGAGGCTGAGACAGGAGGATTAGAAATTGAAAGTCACCTGGGCAATTTAGTGATACACCTAGTCAATTAGTGAAACAAAAGAATACCAAGAAAATATTAAGTATTTGTATTATTTTGTGAATAACTTGATAAAGTAGAATGGCTATGGATTCTATTCACTGTGAGAAAATATGTTAAGGATGAGTAAGTCGGGGCTAATACAGACCATCAGTCAAACAATATTTGTCATTTAAATGTAATATTTCTTTTTTTTTAGGGGGGCGTGGGAGGTCCAGTCGTGGGGCCTGAATTCTGGGCCTGGGCGCTGTCCCTCAGCTCTTCGCTCAAGGCAAGCGCTCTACCACTTGAGCCACAGTGCCACTTCCGGCTTTTTTCTTTTTGCTTATGTGGTGCTGAGGAATCAAACCCATGGCCTCGAGCATGCAAGGCAAGCGCTCTACCACTGAGCCACCTTCCCAACCCCTAAATGTAATATTTCAATAGTGCAATATTTAATACTTTTATTAGTACAATATTTTATTTACTTTGATGTTTTCACCGATCTTTAAGTGAAAGAAAATATATCCAATTCAATGTGTATTAAAATCAATTTCATTTAGAGTTTGCTTTTCTTATCTTTTGGCATATTTGGTACTCAGACACGTTTCTTATAACAAGTGAATATGAAGTTGAGCATTTCAACTACCAGAAAGTCACCACATTAACAAGCTCATTTGATACAGTCAGGCTCAATGGTAAAAAAAAATAAATAAATAAAAAAGAAAGAAAAGAAATTTAAAATGACCTCTTTACTATCAAGGCCCATGGGTTGTTTAAAAATAAATACTTTGCTCTGGTGGCTAGGCTCTTGTTGATTATCCTATTCTACTATGACAGTACCAGCAAGTAAAGAAAGTAGCAGAGCGTGTGCCGTGGTTAAATCTAACATCAGATTGTGAAAGCAAGATACAGATATGAGAAATTAAGACTGTTAATATCATCTCAAAGTTATTTAATGGTCACTTTATGCAAATACAGACTACCTTCTTTAAACTAACCAATCATGAGCAGAGTAAGAAATTGAGCTTGGCCAATAAGAACAGAGGGGACGGGCTTTCTGTCTTAGGGATAAATAAGAAGCAACCCTCCTACTCTGTGTGCCTGTATGTGAAGGATGCACCCTTTTGGACTGAAGTTAATTTTGCCTTGCTGAGACAATTCTTTGTTTTCGTGTCTTTTTGAGACTTTGGTGGTTTTTGCAGAGCATTTTTACAACACAACTAACACAGAATGTTTGAATACTTGAAAATTCACCATCAGGTTTCCTGATAATGTAAGTACATCAAATCCTTGCAGGTAGAATACCTAGAATGTTGTAATACCTGGCATGAATTTCTAACACAGCTCTTCCTCTGTCTTTTCATTTCTTCCATGTCATATTTGCTTCCTTGTGTTTTACAGTTAGATATAGAGATAAAATTACACAAGTTTATAAATTTAAAAAATAAGCTTGTCGAATAAAGATGGTTTCTAGGACAGAGAAAGAATATAGGTTCTCAACCAGGCTCATCAATTTGTTAATTTCATGTGAGTGAATCAGGAGCAAAGGGGGCCATTAGAATAGAATCATTGGGCCAAGCAGCAGTGTTTTGGTTTTTTGTTGTTGTTGTTGTTGTTTTTGTTTTTATTTTGTTTTTAACCCCCTCAGTAATCTACTGGATGTGAACTTTCCCTATTAACATATGCCCTTTAAGTGGCTCTCTGAAACTAAGATGCAGCTTGAAGGCATTTACAGTTGGAGGCTGATTTCTGACAGCTGGGCTAATGCATGATTCATTGAAGGAAGTGACATGCATTGGGCAGTTCCTCTCTACATCCATCATAGTATGCTTTTGCAGGGTCCATGTTCCCAGTAATGAGAGGCATTTAGTGGTACTAAAAGTAAAAAGGATAATATCATGAGAAAGGAGCAAAACCAGGATTATAGAATAAAAATGTGTTCAGAGAGTTTCCAAGGGGGGGAGGGTAGTGGGGAGGATTGGGTGGGGGTGAGGATGGGAAGGGATGGGAAGGGGCAACTAAGGAGGAAGGTACAATGTTTGATAAGAAATGTACTCATTATCTTGCCCATGTAATTGTAACCCCTCTCTACAGTATTTTCACAATAAAAAAGAGAGAGAATCACCATACACACATAATTTTAAGCAGGATGAATGGTATAATTATCAGACAAGAGTTTAAAAGTAAGGCAAGATGTTACTAATTAAAAAATCCCCCACAGTATAACCCGTACTTTCACTGTATTTAATGTCGGTATAATTTGTGGAGGGGAAGGGGAAAAACAAGTCATTTAAATAGGGATACAGGTGGACCCATTGCAACAAAGAGAAGTACAAGTCGTTACGTTGAAAACGAACTTTACAACTTTGGTGGCGAGGTGGGGCGGGGAGGATTGGGTGGGGGGCCGGGGAGGATGGGAAGGGATGGGAAGGGGAAACAAAGGAGGAGGCTAAAATGCTTGATAAGAAATGTACTCATTATCTTGCCCATGTAATTGTAACCCCTCTCTACAGTATTTTCACAATAAAAAATAAAATAAATAAATAAATATTTAAATATATTAAAGAGTAATTAAATTTCCAAAATGGAAATTATGTCATAAGAAAGGCTGAATGTTTCTTCAAAAGGTTTACGATCAGGTCTCTGTTACAAAACACTCTTTTTTTTCTTTTTTTTTTCTTTTGTTTTTCAATTTAATTTAATTTCATTTGTGAACATACTGTGCAGAGGGGTTACAATTACATGGGCAGGATAATGCGTACATTTCTGACCAAGCATTGCAGCCTCCTCCTTTGGTTTACCCTTCACATTCCTTCCCAGCCTCCCCTTGCCCCCCAATCCCATTCCTTCTCCTCCCCCCCCTTCCCGACCCTCCCCCCGCACCGACGTTGTAAAGCTTGTTTTGGACATGACAACTTGTACTTCTCATTGTTGCAACAGGTACACCTGTATCCTTAAACAACTGGTTTTTCCCCATCTCCTCCACAAGTTATACTGACATCAAATACAGTGAAAGCAGGGGTTATACTGTGGGGGAGGGACATACAAAGCAAAAAAGAGATAATCTTATAAATGCGTTACAAACATATGCATGAAAGAAAAAAAAACATTAAAATACATATCTAAGGGTTCATTTTCCTGACCTCACATTATCTGACCTTTTCCGCTTGACTCATACATATACTAGATATTGCAAATAAGGGAAACCATGGGACCTATGCTTCTTTGGGCCTGGCTTACTTCACTTAATATAATTTTTTCCAAGTTTTTCCATTTCCTAACAAATGGGGCAATGTCATTCTTTCTGATGGAGGCATAGAATTCCACTGTATGTATATATACCACATTTTCTTGATCCATTCATCTACTGAGGGGCATCTGGGTTGGTTCCATATCTTAGCTATGGTAAATAATGCTGCAATAAACATTGTTGTGCTGGTAGCTTTAGTGTGGTCTTGTTTGTAAACATTTGGGTAAATGCCCAAAAGTGGGATTGTTGGGTCATAGGGGAGTTCTATGTGAAGTCTTTTCAGGAAACTCCATAATGCTTTCCAAAGTGGTTGAACAAGTTTACATTCCCACCAACAATGAAGTAAGGTTCCTTTCTGTCCACATCCCCTCCAGCATCTGTTGTTGTTAGAGTTCATAATTTTTGCCATTCTAACTGGGGTGAGGTGATATCTCAATGTTGTTTTGATTTGCATTTCTTTTATGGCTAGGGATGTTGAACATTTCTTCATGTGTCTATTGGCCATCCTTCTTTCTTCTTCAGAGAAGTTTCTCTTAAAGTCTTTCACCCACTTATTTATTGGGCAGTTGTTTCTTTGTGGAGTTGTTGTTGGGTGGTTTAATTTTTGAGTTCCAAGTATATTTTAGATATGAGACCCTTGTCCGTTCTATGGCTAGTAAAGATCTTCTCCAAATCCGTGGGCTTTCTATTGATCTTGCTAGCTATGTCATTTGCCCTGCAGACGCTCTGCAACTTTATGCAATCCCATTGGTCCAACCTTTCTTTGATTTGTTGTGATTCCGGGTCTCTATTCAAAAAATTTCGGCCTGAGCCAAGGAGACCTAGGGTTTCTCCTATTCCATCCTGTAATGTTTTCAGAGTGTCTGCTTTGACTTCAAGGTCTTTGATCCATTTGGGGTTTATTCTGGTGCAGGGTGATATATAAGGATCTAGCTTTAGTTTTCTGCATGTAGTTAATCAATTTTGCCAGCACCATTTACTGAAGAGGCTGTCTTTCTTCCATTCTATTGTTTTAGCTCCTTTATCGAAGATTAGATGGCTATCCGTCTGTAGGTTCATTTCTGGGTTTTCAATTCTATTCCATTGGTCCTGAGGTCTGTTCTTATGCCAATACCAAGCTCTTTTGATTACTATGGCTTTATAATAGAGTTTGAAATTTGGTATTGATATTCCTCCAGCAGTGTTCTTTCCGTTGAGGAGTTTTTTTGCTATTCGGGGTCTTTTATTGTTCCATATGAATTTTTGGATTGTCTCTTCTATTTCCTTGAAGAATGAGGTTGGAAGTTTGATAGGTATTGCGTTGAATTTGTAGATAGCCTTGGGAAGTACTGCCATTTTCACGATGTTAATCTTGCCAATCCAGGAGCATGGGCGGTTTTGCCATTTTTTAAATTCTGTGTGCATTTCCTTTTTCAAGATTTTAAAGTTTTCATCATAGAGGTCCTTCACTTCTTTAGTTAATTCCTAGGTATTTTATTTTTTTTTGGGACTATTACAAATGGAGTTGCTTTCCTAATTTCAGCCACCAATTTCTCATTGTTGGCATACAGAAAAGCCATTGATTTTTGGGGGTTAATTTTATAACCTGCTACTTTGCCAAAGTTTTGAATCAGCTTGAGTAATTTGGGAGTGGAGTCTATGGGATTCCTTAAATACAAGATCATGCCGTTTGCAAAGAGGGAGAGTTTTATTTCTTCTTTCCCTATTTGGATCCCCTTTATGTCTGCATCTTGTCTTATTGCTGTAGCTAGGCATTCTAATACTAGATTGGAGAGAAGTGGAGAGAGTGGGAATCCTTGTCTTGTTCCTGAGTTAAGAGGAAATGGCTTTAGTTTTTCACCATTGAGTATAATGCTGGCTGTAGGTTTGTCATATACAGCCTTTATTGTATTGTGGAATGTTCCATGGATTCCTAATTTTTCCAAAACCTTCATCATGAAGGGGTGTTGGATCTTGTCGAATGCTTTTTCTGCATCTATTGAGATAACCATGTGGTTCTTATGCTTGCTCCTGTTGATGTGATGAATAATATTAATTGATTTGCGTATATTGAACCAGCTTTGCATCCCTGAAATGAATCCTGTTTGATCGTGGTGTATGATTTTTTTGATGAATTGTTGAAGTCGATTGGCCAAAATTTTGTTGAGAAGTTTTGCATCAATATTCATCAAAGAAATGGGTCTATAGTTCTCTTTCTTTGATGAGTCCCTGCCTGGTTTTGGGATGAGGGTTATGATGGCTTCATAGAATGTGTTCGCTAGTGAGCTTTCTCTTTCAATTTCATTGAAGAGTTGGAGGAGTATTGGTGTGAGCTCTGCTTTGAAGGCCTTGTAAATTTCCGCTGTAAATCCATCTGGTCCTGGACTTTTCTTAGATGGGAGGTCTCTTATTGCTGTTTCTATTTCAGTGCTTGATATGGGCCTGTTAAGCTGGTTTAACTCATCTTGGTTTAGTTTTGGCATGTCAATATTTGCTAGGAAATGGTCAATTTCTGTCAAGTTCTCAAACTTATTATCATAATGTTTTGAGAAGTATTCCCTTATAATGTTCTGAATCTTGGTTGTTTCTGTGGTGATGTTTCCATTCTCATCTCTGAGTTTAATAATTTGGGTGTCTTCTCTTCTTTTTCTGATAAGATTTGCTAAGGGTCTGTGAATTTTGTTAATTTTTTCAAAGAACCAACTCTTTGCTTTGTTGATTCTTTCTATAGTTTTTTTGGATTCTAATTCATTTAATTCTGATTCAATTTTGATTATTTCTTTCCGTCTACTGGATTGGGGTTTATCTTGCTGCTCTTTTTCAAGGAGGTTTAGATGTGTCATTAAATTGTTAGTTTCAGGTTTCTCCAAATTGTTGATGTAGGAGCTCAGAGCTATAAACTTGCCTCTGAGTACTGCCTTTGCTGTGTCCCAGAGGAGCTGGTAATTTGTGTGTTCATTTTTGTTGAATAGCATGAGCATTTTAATTTCCTTTCTAATCTCTTCTAAGACCCACTCATGATTCAGCGGTGTGTTGTTCAATCTCCATGTGATGCCGGCTTTCTTTGGTGGCTTTTGGTGTTGAGTTCTAATTTTATTCCTTTGTGGTCAGAGAGAATGCAAGGTATCACTTCAATGTTTCTGAATTTAGACAAGTTTGCTTTGTGGCCTAAAATGTGGTCTATTTTAGAAAACGTTCCATGTGCTGCTGAGAAAAACGTGTATTCTGATGCTGCTGGGTGAAATGTTCGGTAGATGTCTGTTAAGTCAAGTTGATCTATGCAGCTGTTTAGATCTGCGGTTTCTCTGTTGAGTTTTTGCCGAGTTGATCTATCTAGTGGGGAGAGTGGTGTGTTAAAATCCCCAACAATTAATGTCTTTGGATCTATATGGGATTTGAGGGAAAGTAGTGTTTCTTTGATAAATTTGGGTGCTCCATTGTTTGGCAAATAGATATTTAGAATTGTAATATCCTCCTGAAGAAGAGATCCTTTAATTAGTATGTAGCGACCTTCTTTATCTCTTCTCAGGAATTTTAATTTGAAGTCTATTTTACCTGATATTAGGATTGCAACTCCCGCCTGTTTATGGGGGCTGTTTGCTTGGTAGATTTTGTTCCAGCCTTTAACATTGAAAATGTGTTTGTTTTTACAGGTAAGATGTGACTCCTGCAGGCAGCAGATAGAAGGGTCTTGTTTTTTAATCCAACTACACAGTCTATGTCGCTTAGTTGGACAGTTCCGTCAATTAACGTTAAGAGATAGGACTGAAAGGTATTTGGGAGTTCCTGCCATGTTATCCACCTTTTTGGGGGCTGCAAAAATGGGTTCTTCCTATGGTTCTTGGATTCTCAGTTTGGGTGCAGTTTCTTGGCCTTTATTGAGGTCTTGTTGGTTTTCTTTGTGTAGGACATCTTTACGAATCTTTTGTAGGGCTGGTTTGGTGGAGATGTATTGTTTCAATTTTTCTTTGCTATGGAAGGTTTTTATTTGGCCTTCAGTTATGAAGGAGATTTTAGCTGGGTACAGTATTCTTGGTTGATAGTTGTTGTTTTTTTAAGGCATGGCATACATCATTCCAGGCTCTTCTTGCTTTGATTGTCTCTGCTGAGAAATCTGAGGTGATTCAAATTGGTTTCCCTTTATAGGTGATTACCCTTTTCTCCTTGATAGCTTTAAGGATCTATTCCTTGGTCTGAGTTGATCCTGTGTGTATTATAATGTGACGGTGGGATGTCCTATTCTGGTCTGGTCTATTTGGAGTTCTAAAAGCTTCTTGTATCTGAATAGGCCTATCTTTTTGTATGTTTGGGAAGTTCTCTGCTAGGATCCTGTTAAACAAATTTCCTAGACCTTTAACTTCTGTTTTTAGGTGCTCCTCTACACCCATTATCCTTAGATTAGGCCTTCTGATGGTGTCTTCCAGGTGTTGGATAGATCTATTATAGTTCTTGGACTTGTCTTGGATGGTTGTATATTCTTTGTCTATAATATCTAGGCTGTCTTCAATCCCTGAGATTCGATCTTCTGCATTGTCTAACCTGCTCTCAAGACTCTCTACTTTGTTATTT
>NW_027203601.1:0-66576 GCF_024711535.1 Dipodomys merriami
AGAAAGAAAAAAACATTTGAGTCCTAAACTTGGGTTTCATTTTGCCTAAAATCAATTTATGTAACCATTTATGCTTATCTCAGACATATACTAGTTATTGCAAATAAAAGAAACCATGGGACCTACGTTTTTTGGCCTGGTTTGCTTCACTAAATATAATTTTTTCCAAGTCTTTCCATTTCCTAACAAATGCGGCAATGTCATTCTTTCTGATGGAGGCATGGAATTCCTTTGTGTATATAGACCACATTTTCTTGATTCATTCATCTACTGAGGGGCATCTGGGTTGGTTCCATAACTTAGCTAGGGTAAATAATGCTACAATAAACATAGTTGTGCTGGTAGCTTTAGTATAATTTGCTTGTGATCATTTGGATAAATGTCCAAAAGTAGCATTGCTGTGTCATAGGGGAGATCTATGTGGAGTCTTTTGAGGAACGTCCATACTACTTTCCAAAGTGGTTGAAAAAGTTTACACTCCCACCAACTATACAGTAGGCTTCCCTTTCTCCACATCCCTTCCAGCATCTGTTGTTTTCAGAGTTCTTGACTATAGCCATTCTAACTGGGGTGATGTAGTATCTGAATGTTCTTTTGATTTGCATTTCTTTTATGGCTAGGGAGGTTGAGCCTTTCTTCATCTGCCTCTTTGCGATCCTTCTTTCCTCTTCAGACAAGTTTCTCTTTATGACTTTAATCTACTTATTTATTGGGGGATTTAACTTTTTTGAGTTCCAGGTATATTTCAGATGTGAGACCCTTTTATGTTGTATGGTTAGTGAAGATCTTCTCCCAGTCCGTGGGCTTTCTATTGATCTTGCTAGCTGTGCCCTTTGCCATGCAGAAGCTCTACAAGTTCATGCCATCCAATTTGAACAACCTTTCTTTGATTTGTTGTGTTTCTGAGTCTCTTTTAAGAAAATTTTGGCCTGTTCAAAGGAGACTTGGGGTTTCTCCTATTCCATCCTGTAATTTTTTCAGAGTGTTTGCTTTAACTCCAAGGTCTTTGATCTATTTGGAGTTGATTCTGGGGCAAGGTGATATGTAAGGATCTAGCTTTACTTTTCTACAAGTGATTAACCAATTTTGACAGAACCATTTACTGAAGAGGTTGTCTTTCTTCCATTCTATTTTTTGGCTCCCTTATCGAGGATTAGATGGCTATAGGTCTGTGGGTTCATTTCTGGATTTTCTATTCTATTCCATTGGTCCTGAGGTCTGTTCTTGTGCCAGTACCAAGCTGTGTTGATTACTATGGCTTTACAGTAGAGTTTAAAATTTGATATTGATATTCCTCCAGCAATGTTCTTTCTGTGAAGGATCGTTTTTGCACTTTGGGGTCTTTTTTTGTTCCATATGTGTGGATTGCGTCTTCTATGTCCTTGAAGAATGAGTTTGGAATATTGATAGCTATCACATTAAGTTGTAGATAGCCTTGGAAAGTATTGCCATTTTCACATCGTTGATCCTTCCAATCCAGGAGCATGGGAGGTTTTTACACTTTCTAAGTTGTTTTGATTTCCTTTGTCAAGTTTTTAAAGTTTTCATCATAGAGGTCCCTCACTTCTTTGGTTAAGTTAATTCCTAGGCATTTTATTTTTTGTGGGGTATTATGAATGGATTTGTGTTCCTGATTTCAGCCATGCTTTTCTTATTGTTGGCATACAAAAAAGCCATTGATTTTTGAGGGTTAATTTTATACCCTGCTAATTTGCCAAAGTTATGATTCAGCATAAGTAATTTGGGTGTAAAGTGCAGGGGGTTCTTTAAATACAAGATCATGTCATCTGTAAAGAGGGAGAGTTTTATTTCATCTTTCCTTATTTCGATCCCTTTTATATTTGCATCTAGTCTTATTGCTGTAGCTAGGCAATCTAATACAAAATTGATGAGAAGTGGAGAGAGTGGACATCCTTGTCTCATTCCTGAGTTGAGGAAATGTCTTCAGTTTTGTTTTGTTTAGGTTTGTCATATACAGCATTTATTGTATTGAGGAATGTTACCTGGATCCATAGTTTTTCCAGAATCTTCATTATAAAGGGTTTTGGATCTTGTCAAGTGCTTTTTATACATCTATTGAGATAACCATATGGTTCTTATCCTTGCTCTTGTTCATGTAATGAATTACATTAATTGATTTGCAAATAGTGAACCAGATTTGCATCCCTGAAATGAATCCTGTTTGATCGTGGTGTTTGATTATTTGGATGAATTGTTAAAGTGGATTGGCCAAAATTTTGTTGAGAAGTTTTGTATCAATGTTCATCAAAGAAATGGGTCTATAGTACTCTTTCTTTGATGAGTCCCTTCCTGGTTTCGGGATGAGGTTTATGATGGCTTCATAGAATGAGTTTGGTAGTGAACTTTCCCTTTCAATTTCATTGAAGTGTTGATAGAGTATTGGTGTGAGCTGTGCGTTGAAGGCCTTGTAGAATTCCCTGTAAAACCATCTGGTCCTGGGCTTTTGTTAGATGGGAGGTCTCTAATTTCTCTTTCTATTTCAATAGTTGATATTGGCCTGTTAAAATGGTTTAATTCATGTTGGTTTAGTTTTGTCATATTGATATTTGCTAGGAAAATGTCCCATTCTGCCATATTCTCAAACTTATTAGCATAAAAGTTTGAGGAGTATTCAATTTAATGAATCTTGGTTGTTTCTCTTGTGGTGTTTCCATTCTCATGCTTGATTTTACTTATTTGCATGTGTTCTCTTCTTTTTATGATAACATTTGATAAGGGTCTGTCAATTTTGTTAATTTTTATAAGAACCAGATCTTTGTTTTGTTGATTCTTTCTATGGTTTTTTGGATGCTAATTCCTTTAATTCTGATTTAGTTTTAATTATTTCTTTTTCTATACTGGATTGGGGTATATCTTGCTGCTCCTTTTTAAGGTGGTTCAGATGTGTCATTAAATTGTCATTTTCAGATCTCTCCAGTTTGTTGATGCAGGAACTCAGGGCTATAAACTTGCCTCTAAGTTCTGCCTTTGCTCGGTCCCAGAGGAGCTGGTTATATGTGTGTTCATCTTTGTTGAATATCATGAACACTTGAATTTCATTTCTAATCTCTTCCATGACCCACCGATGATTCAACAGTGTGTCGTTCAGCCTACATATTTTACAGAACTTTCTTTGGTGGATTTTGGTGTTGAGTTCTAAATTTTTTCACTTGTTGTCTGAGAGAATGCAAGGTATAACTTCAATGTTTCTGAATTTGGACAAGTTTGCTTTGTGACCTAAAATGTGATGTATTTTGAAAAAAGTTCCATGTGCTGCTTACAAAAACGTGTATTCTAATGCTGCTGGGTGAAATTTTTGGCAGATGTCTGTTAAATCTAGTTGTTCCATGCAATTGTATAGATCTGTAGTTTCTCTGTTGAGTTTTTGCTGCATTGATCTCTCTAGTGGGGATGGTGTGTCAAAGTCCACAACAATTAATTTCTTTGGATCTATTTGAAATTTGGGGGAAACTAATGTTTCTTGGATAAATTTAGGTCTTCCATTGTTTGGTAAATAGATATTTAGAATTGTAATGTGGTGAATAGATATTTAGAATTGTAATGTCCTCCTGAAGGAGAGATCCCCTAATTAGTATATAGTGGTCTTATTTATCTCTTCTCACTAATTTTAATTTTAATTCTAATTTATCTGATACTAGGATTGCAACTCCTGCCTGTTTATTGAGGCTGTTTGCTTGGTAGATTTTATTCCAGCATTTCACTCTCAAAATTTTTTGTTTTTATGGGAAGGTATGATTCCTGAAGGCAGTAGATAGAAGTATCTTGCTTTTTAATGCTACTAGACAGTCTATGTCGCTTAATTGGAGAGTTAAGTCCGTTATTGTGTTGATAGTTAGGACTGAGAGGTGTTTCGTGGTTCCTGAAATATTATCCACCTTCTTGGGACCTGAGGCAAATGGGTTCTTATTATGGTCCTTGGATTCTCAGTTTGGGTGTGGTTTCGTGGCATTTATTGTGGTCTTGTTAGTTTTCAATGTGTAGGACATCTTTCAGTATCTTCTGTAGGGCTGGTTTGGTGGAGATATAGTGTTTCAGTTTTTCTTTGCTATGGAAGGTTTTTATTTAACCTTTGGTTATAAAGGAGAGTTTAGCTGGGTACAGTATTCTTGCTTGATAGTTGTTTGTCTTTAGTGCATGGCATACATCATTCCAGGCTCTTCTTGGTTTAATTGTCTCAGCTGAGAAATCTGAGGTCATTCTATTTGTTTTCCCTTTATAGGTGAGTGATCTTTTCTCCTTGACAGCTTTAAGGATCTTTTTCTTGGTCTGAATTGATCCTGTGCAGATTATAATGTGATGGTGTGATGTCCTGTTCTAGTCCGTTTTGGGGGGTTCTAAAAGCTTCTTGTGTATGAATAGGTCTATCTTTTTTCATGTTTGGGAAGTTCTCTGCTAGGATCCTGTTAAACAAATTTCCTAGACCATTAACCTCTCTCTCTAGGTGTTCCATTATCCTCAGATTAGGCCTTCTGATGCTGTCTTCCAAATATACAATAGATCTATCATATTTCTTGGATTTGTCTTGGATGGTTGAATGTTCTTTCTCTATAATATCTAGGCTGTCTTCAATCCCCGAGATTCGATCAGCTGCATTGTCTAACCTAGTGTCAAGACTTTCTACTTTGTTTTTTATTTCCTTCCCTTCTAATTGGTCGGCTATGATGGCTTCAAATTCTTTGTTGGAGCTTTGTTTAGATCTTCTATGAACTTCTTCACTTCCTTAATTTGGTGTTCAGTGTTTATTCTCAAATCACTTATTTGATTGGTTTTATTTTCTTTGGACTCCCATTCCCTCTGTTGAGTTCCATTCAGCATTCCTTTTGTAGTCTCCCTGAATTCTTTCAGCTCCCTGTTTATGGATTCCATGAATGCCTCTATTGATCTTTGTCTATTCTCATCCCGCTCTCACAATTCCTGTATTACTCTTTGATTACCTTCATGTTCATGCAATACCTGTAGTTCTCTTTGACTGTTCTCAGACTGCTCACATAATTCCTGTCTTTCTCTTTGACTGTTTTCTACATGCTCATGCATTTCCTGTACTAATCTTTGAGTAGCTTCCTTACATTCACATTATTCCTGTATTGCCTCCTCTTTCTCCCTGTCATGTACACACTTAGTCCTTTTTAGGTTTTCAAACTTTTCATTCATCAGGTTTAACAGTAATGTTTTTAGACCTTTTTGGGAACTCTCCTCTGGATTATTCATTACTGTTCTGCCACCTGATTATCATGAGTGGGTTTTGAGAAACTCGGACTTGCCTTTTTTCTTGTGTTTTTCTGGCTTATTCTGCCCATTTGGTATGAAAGTCATACCAATTTTATGCAAGATCACTATTTTAAGGCAAGCATCAACCATAGTCCTGTAGTTGCACAGTCAAAATGGCTGCATATACTATTTAGTTCATCAGATACAATCTAGTCAACATCAAACAACTATGGATTAATGGGCTAAGAACAGAAAAGAAGAATTTTGCAAACCAGAAATTATTAGGTTTAGGGAGAAATGTGTGGAAAAACAGGATTAGAGGGATGTGGAAAGGTAAATGGAGAGTGAATTTAAACAAGTCCTAATCTCAGAGAGGGAAATGGTTTGGACAGAATGACAGGAAAGACATTAAAAAAAAAGAATTGAAAGAAATGTAAAAACCAAAATTTATATTTTAAAAGTGACACAGGTAAAATGTAAGTTTAAAGAAATGATATTGAGAGAAGAAAGGATAGATTTATAGCAGGGAAGGGATAGAAAGGAGATATGTAAAATTAAAAGAAAACTTATTAAAATTAGTTAACTTGACAATTATGTAGATATAAAGAGATAATACTGCTATTAAAGAAGTTAAGCCTAAGAGGTTGTGAATTGAGTAATAAATTTGTAAGTTAAATATGTACACAATGGTGGATAAGGTGTACTAACCAACGATGGATATATGTCTGGGGATGAGCAGACCCGCAATTAAGTCACGCAAGAAAGAAAGAAAGAGAAAAAAATGAAAAGAACAAAAAAAGACCAAAAGGTCAAAAACGTTTAAACACACACACACACACACACACACACACACACACACACACACCTAAAATAAATATTATTAGGGGAAAAAGTATTAAAAGAAAACATTTTTTTAAAATTATATATATATATATATATATTAAAAAGGTACAATAAGAGTTCTTTTGCGGGGGGGGGGGGTATTGGGAAGATCCTGTATCTTCCCTGCATCTGTAACCAGTCTCTTGGTGGAGTCTCTGGTCAACTTGTGGTGTTTGGTTTTCCTGTGGCTTGATTGGTTTCTTAAGTAAGTTGGTTTGAGCAGGCAGAAATATGCACTGCATTATCCATGATTTTGTGAACCTACTCCCAGGCTAGTTCAGTGGGAAGGTGATCTGCTTTGAAAATAACAAAAGAGGGAGGTGGCTGTTTCTTTTGGCTTGGAGATGCTGTGATGAGGCTAGGTTCTGGGTAGGGTTAAGGCCTTTCAGCAAACAGTAGCTTTTCCCTAATGGGCTAGCTTCTGAGACACTCACAGAGCGCAGATTGAAGCCATTCACTGGGTTTATGTTTACTGAATTTCAATTGATTTTCTAGGCTTCTGTAGGGAGGGTCAGCCTCTGGCTTTGTTTACCCAGTGAAGACAGTCTCTCCTCTGGGGATGGATCTCTCTGCCTGGGCTGGGCGACTTTCCCCTGGGTTGGGCTGAGCCCCAGGTCAGGTCAGGTTCCTGTGACCTGCTAAATGACTCTTTTGTTTTCTTCCAAGGCCTGAGATTGAGCTACCTGCTCAGGCGGCCTTTGTCAGTATCAAAGATGGAGATCTCAGGTGGTGGAGGATGGGCAGCCTTCCCTCCTCTGCTCCCTGAGAAGGAAGGAGGATGTCATGGTTCTACTTATACCAGAGTCATGTTTCCTGGGCTGTCTCTGGTCTGCAATATGAAGTTATGTGCTCCTCCTTAGTTCTTACTGGTGTTGAGTAGAATTTGCTTGCCTCCACTTCTGGCTCCTTTCTCCCGAACTCTCTCTGTAGGTACGGTGGCTATAGCCACCGTTGCTGCCGCAGCTGCTACCACAACCACCTCAGAGTGGTTATCAGCAAATGCTCAGATCTGTCTCCTTGCCTGGATTTCTCTCTCTGGCCAAACTCTCTGTGCTGCCCAAGGGCTTATTGTAATTCACCTCCTAGACTTCCATCTTCTTGGTCCTTGTCAGCCCAGGTGCAGGTACCATGGCCAGATGCCCATTTTCAAGGCAAGTAGGTCACCACCAGCCTTCTTCCTGGAACCAAAAGGAAGATTAAGGGTTTGGGGCTTTTGTTTGTACATTCATATGAACATTTCCTTCCATCAGTGGGACAGTTCTAAGTACTCATTTTTTATTGAATTTCAGCTATAAATCATTTAAAAATGGAGGCACGGGAGAGGGAAGGGGAAAAAACCCAAACAACAAAACAAAACACATATTCCATAATCATTGAATGACTGAATGATGGCAAGTAAAACTCAATCTAACAATATTTTACCAAATGTGTTATGTTTGAATGGTGAGAGCTCCACAGAGGGAGATGCCAAAGCAGCCAGGCAGTGTACATATGGATATGTTCAAGGATGTTGTCATTATTTAATCATTTGCTCATTCATCCAAGAGGGGAGATCAGTTACTATGGTACTTTGATTGTGTTCAATCCAATTACCATGTTATAAAAATAGCAAGCTGCCATAACAAAAAATAAGGCTCCTCTACCAAGCACCAGTTATCTTTATTTCACTTCCAAGCCATATACATCATAACCATATCCAAAGAATGCAAGGAAGGGAAGTTAAGAATCAGCATTCTGATGTATTAGCTGGGACCAACACATTGTTCAGGTTGAACTGTTTATCCTCTGTGGATTACTTTCTTCCTATTTGTGGATCTGAGGTGTGTGCACTTAAGAACTATGTGCATATATATGTATATACATTCTGACTGAAGATATATGTCCATCAACTGAGGTGTTAGCTTGCAAAGGTTCATTTGAACTGGTACAGCAGCTGTATGTCAATGTAATTGCTCCTGTGTCCTATGTGCATCTCTCCAAGTTCTACACTAATAATTTCACTGATCATTTTACCTATGTTGGTGCTGGCATAGCCAGTCTTCCTTCTCCCAATTCTCCCTCCCACCTCCCTCAATAACATGCATCAAACCACAGCCTTTATGGTTTGTTTATTCAGTTGTGATTGCCTGAGGTTTGATTGGTCCAGGTCTAACTCAGTAGGTACCTATGGCAGGTGCAGGGGGTGGCCTTTCTTCTTCTAACTTTCCTGACGCATACCAGGAGAGTCTGTCCGTATTTCGGGAGTTTTACTTGAATTACTTTCCACTTTCTGGGCTTTGCCACCTATCTGATATTGTCTCTTCTTTTGTGTTAATGAAGATTGAACCCAGGATGTTTCATTAGCTAGGCAAATACTCTCAGTGAACTATAACCCAGCCCCAGAACATCTTTTTAAATTCTCCTTACATCTGAGTGTAGGATGGAAAGAAAAGTTTAGTCCAGTATATTGGAATGTTTCAGATTTTTAGATTTTGATTAATCTAGTTATATATAGTCATAGTCCAGAAACAAATATATTGGTAGAACTTGATAAGACACTATACAGATGTTGAGGGGAATGGATTGTTCTACAGCATAACCTTGGAAACAGTGGTGAGACCTTCAACATCAATTCATCAGGGACATGAGTTCAACCCACGAGAATTGCTGTGGTCTGAAGCTTCCCCTCAGGTATCTGCCATTCCATCTTGCATGCTACATTTCATACTAGCAATATCCACCATGCTCAGTTTGACTGCTTAGATTTGTTGCAAGATTGTGAGTAAATGCATATGTCATCTTAGACGACTTTATAATTGAGTCATGTGAAGAACTTCACCACAGAAGAGATCACTCTTCACTTGCAGTGATGATTTACAACAAATTTTCATAACGACCACGAAGCTCTTTTTTCAGGCCAAACATTTTAACTTGCACCAAAATGATACTATGGAAAAAAAAGATCTTCTAATATGGTTTCCAATCCAAACACAAAATACTTTGCTTAAGGAAGAATTAACTATGCCAGCCAATATATTCCCAGAATTTTTATCTGTGCTTTGACCCTGTTAAAAAAAGTTATTGTTTTTGTTTTAGTTTTTTTTTTTTTTTTTGTCATGGGGCTTGAATTTGGGGCTTAGGCGCTGTCCCTCAGCAATTCAGCCCCTCAGCGACTCAGCTCAAGACTTGTGCTCTACCACTTGAGCCACAGTGCCACTTCTGGTTTTCAGGTGGTTAATTGCAGATGAGTCTCATGGACTTTCCTGCTTGGGCTGGTTTTGAATTGCAATCTTTATATCTCAGCCTCATGAGTAGCTAGGATTATAGACGTGAGACACTGGCACTTTGGCAACTATGTACAATTTCAAATCATGATTGAAAATGTTGGGAAAAACTATAGAATATTTGTAAGCAGCAGTAGTTACATGGGTATAAATATATGTAATATACCAAATATTTTTGCAAAACTGAAGTGCTTGGTAATCAAATATATAACAAAACTCATTTGGATCTCTTATTGAACATTATTTATTTTACTATATACAAATATATATATCACATTATAAAACTATATAAATAATGCTTTAGTATTTATGGGCGCAATTCTAATTATAGAGAAAGAAAGAGAGGGGGGAGAGAGAGGGAGACAGAAAGAAGGAAAGAGAAACACAAAATCCAGAACATTAAAACTTACAGGTTGGAATTCTGTAATTCCCAATTACATATTGTACTGAAAGGGAAATTACAATGAAATCGAAAATTAGACCATTGTGCAAGGATTCCAAAAATATACTTCTCATTCATTACCTGTTTGTTATCTTAATGTGTTTGTGACTAGTTAGATCATTTGGTTTGCATTAGGATGAAAATAACACTATCTTGTTGTTAAAATCCAAGGGAAAATTACAAGTGTGCAATTGAAAGAGGTATATGTATGTTTGGATCAACCTTTATTTGCTTAGTTTTCAAACACCAGGTTATGTTCCCAAATAATAATGGATTTTGTAAATATAAAAAAAGATACTGTTAATGTATTTCTTTTTCTAAAATGTATTTCTTATTTTTTATAATTTAATTTAATTTTATTTGTGAACATACTGTACAGAAGGGTTACAATTACATGGGCAAGATAATGCATACATTTCTCACCAAGCATTGCAGCCTCCTCCTTTGTTTACCCTTCACATCCCTTCTTAGCCTCCCCCCTCCCAATCCCAATCCCAATCCCAATCCCAATCCTTCCCCTCTCCCCACCCCTGCACCGACATTGTAAAGCTCGTTTTGAACATGACAACTTGTACTTCTCATTGTTGCAACAGGTCCACCTGTATCCTTAAACGACTTGTTTTTACCCATCTCCTCCACAAGTTATACTGACATCAAATATAGTGAAAGCAGGGGTAATACTGTGGGGGAAGGACATACAAAGCAACAAGGAAGTAATCTTATAAATGTGTTAGAAACACAGGCATGAAAGGAAAAAAACATTAAAATACATATCTAAGGATTCATTCTCTTAACATCACATTATCTGACATTTTCCACTTGACCTACACATATACTAGATATTGCAAATAAGGGAAACCATGGGACCTATGTTTCTTTGGGCCTGGATTACTTCACTTAATATAATTTTTTGCAAGTTTTTCCATTTCCTAACAAATGGGGAAATGTCATTCTTTCTGATGGAGGCATAGAATTCCATTGTGTATATATACCACATTTTCATGATCCATTCATCTGCTGAGGGGCATCTGGGTTGGTTCCAGATCTTAGCTATGGTAAATAATGCTGCAATAAACATAGTTGTGCTGGTAGCTTTAGTGTGGTCTTGTTTGTAAACATTGCCATGGAGAAGCTCTGCAACTTTATGCAATCCCATTTGTCCAACCTTTCTTTGATTTGATGTGTTTCTCGGTCTCTATTCAGAAAATTTCATCCTGAGCCAAGGAGACCTAGGGTTTCTCCTATTCCATCCTTTAATGTTTTCAGAGTGTCTGCTTTGAATTCGAGGTCTTAAATCCATTTGGAGTTGATTCTGTTGCAGGGTGATATATAAGGATCTAGCTTTAGTTTTCTACAAGTAGTTAACTAATTTTGCCAGCACCATTTACTGAAGAGGCTGTCTTTCTTCCATTCTATTGTTTTAGCTCCCTTATCAAAGATTAGATGGCTATAGGTCTGTAGGTTCATGTCTGGGTTTTCAATTCCATTCCATTGATCCTGAGGTCTGTTCTTATGCCAATACCAAGATATTTTGATTACTATGGCTTTATAGTAGAGTTTGAAATTTGGTATTGGTATTCCTCCAGCAGTGTTCCTTCGGTTGAGGAGCGTTTTTGCTATTCGGGGTCTTGTATTGTTCCATATGAATTTTTGGATTGCCTCTTCTATTTCCTTGAAGAATGAGGTTGGAATTTTGATAGGTATCACGTTGAATTTGTAGATAGCCTTGGGAAGTATTGCCATTTTGACGATGTTAATCTTTCCAGTCCAGGAGCATGGGAGGTTTTGCCATTTTTTAAGTTATGTGTTGATTTCCTTTTTCAAGATTTTAAAGTTTTCAACATAGAGGTCCTTCACTTTTTTGGTTAAGTTAATTCCTAGGTATTTTATTATTTGTGGGGCTATTACAAATGGAGTTGCTTTCCTAATTTCAGCCACACTTTTCTCATTGCTGACATACAGGAAAGCTTTGGTTTTGGGGGGTTAATTTTATACCCTGCTAATTTGCCAAAGTTTTGAATCAGCTTGATTAGTTTGAGAGTGGAGTCTATGGGATTCTTTAAATACAAGAACATGTCATCTGCAAAGAGGGAGAGTTTTATTTCTTCTTTCCCTATTTGGATCCCCTTTATGTCTGCATCTTGTCTTATTGCTGTAGCTAGACATTCCCATACTAGATTGAAGAGAATAGGAGCGAGTGGACATTCTTGTCTTGTTCTTGAGTTAAGAGGAAATGGCTTTAGTTTTTCACCACTAAGTATAATGCTGGCTGTATGTTTGTCATATACAGCCTTTATTGTATTTAGGAATGTTACATAGATTCCTAATTTTTCCAAAACCTTCATCATAAAGGGGTGTTGGATCTTGTCGAATGCTTTTTCTGCATCTATTGAGATAACCATGTGGTTCTTACTCTTGCTCCTGTTGATGTGATGAATAATATTAATTGATTTGCATATATTGAACCAGCTTTGCATCCCTGAAATGAATCCTGTTTGATCGTGGTGTATGATTTTTTGGATGAATTGTTGAAATCGGTTGGCCAAAATTTTGCTGAGAAGTTTTGCATCAATGTTCATCAAAGAAATGGGTCTATAGTTCTCTTTCTTTGATGAGTCCCTGCCTGGTTTTGGGATGACGGTTATGATGGCTTCATAGAATGTGTTTGGTAGTGAACTTTCTCTTTAAATTTCCTTGAAGTGTTGGAGGAGTATTGGTGTGTGATCAGCTTTGAAGGCCTTGTAGAATTCCACTGTAAAACCATCTGGTCCTGGACTTTTCTTAGCTGGAAGGTCTCTTATTGCTGTTTCTATTTCAATGCTTGATATGGGCCTGTTAAGCTGGTTTAACTCATCTTGTTTTAGTTTTGGCATGTCAATATTTGCTAGGAAAAGGTCCATTTCTGTCAAGTTCTCAAACTTAGTAGCATAAAGTTTTGAGAAGTATTCCCTTATTATGTTCTGAATCTTGGTTGTTTCTGTGGTGATGTTTCCATTCTCATCTCTGAGTTTATTTATTTGGGTGTGTTCTCTTCATTTTTTGATAAGATTTCCTAAGGGTCTGTCAATTTTGTTAATTTTTTCGAAGAACCAACTCTGTATTGTTGATTCTTTCTACAGTTTTTTTGGATTCTAATTCATTTAATTCTGATTTACTTTTAATTATTTCTTTCCATCTACTGGATTGGGGTTTATCTTGCTGCTCTTTTTGAAGGAGGTTTAGATGTGTCACTAAATTGTTGGTTTCAGATCTCTCCAATATGTTGATGTAGGAGCTCAGAGCTATAAACTTGCCTCTGAGTACTGCCTTTGCTGTGTCCCAGAGGAGCTGGTAATTTGTGTGTTCATTTTTGTTGAGTAGCATGAACACTTGAATTTCCTTTCTAATCTCTTCCATGACCCATTTGTGATTCAGCAGTGTGTTGTTCAGTCTCCATGTGATACCATACTTTCTTTGGTGGCTTTTGGTGTTGCGTTCTAATTTTATTCCTTTGTGGTCAGAGAAGATGCAAGGTATAACTGCAATGTTTCTGAATTTAAACAAGTCTGCTTTGTGGCCTGAAATTTGGTCTATTTTGGAAATTATTCCATGTTCTGCTGAGAAAAACGTGTATTCTGATGCTGCTGGGTGAAATATTGCCGCGGACCGGCATTTCTCTTTATCTGGTTGTTGGACTCGAACTCGGGGCCTGAGCACTGTCCCTCAGCTCTACAGCTCAAGGCTAGCAGTCTGCCACTTTGAGTCCCAGACTCGGAGCTTGAATGCTGTCCCCTAAATCTTCAGTCCAGGGCTAGTACTCTGCCACTGTGAGTGTCCAACTTGGGGCTTGAGTACCGTCGCCTGACTCTTTAGTACAGGGCTAGTACTCTGCTGGCTGAATAGAAGTGACAGTCTCACAGGAACCTTTTTGTGCCCTGGCTGGCTTTGAACCAGTTTGCAGATCAATGAGTCTTACAAAAGGCCATTTTACTCCAATTAAAAGCAACAAGGTGGTGAACATAGAAGTAGCTTTAAAGCATGCTCTTACCTGAAACTTATTAAGAGTCAAAGTTACATCAGACAAATTTGTAAGAAGCCTCTGTGCTTTGCTCTGTGCTTGCTGGAAACTTAATAAAAACCTATAAGAGCAAACTAGAATAGCAATTATTTTGGTAATCCTAATTTTTCCTCTGTGCACATTGAAGCCAATGTTAAGAACAATTTTACATTTAAACTTTATATCCAAAAATCCATTCCTAATTTTTTTAAAACCTCTTATTAATCACCTTTAATATTTTATACTTTCGTTTTCATTTGCATTTTGAAAAGATCCCTTGAAATATTGTGGCCAAGTGTCACTCATTGCCTCTTGGTTGCTTGTTTTAAAACAGACACACATTAAAATTTTTAAACTCAGATGACAATTTTTCCTTAATGCAAAAATAACAATAATCATAACTGAACCAAAAAGCTAGACTTAGAGTCCTCATGACTTTTAAAAACATCCTAGTTGTAAAACATTAAAAGCAAGTCACATTATACAAATAACTTTTTAGCCCTCTTTTTAAGGCCTTCCTAATTTTAATGTTAAAACATCCAAGGGAAAGTTTTAGCAATACTAATCAAATCATCACATCATTCATTTTAACCATCATGTTTTCAGTGTCTACCTGCAGGGAAAAGAGACAGAACAAAGATGGGCCACTCAGACCCTCCTATGGAATGGGCACACACCCAATCTGACTCTTTAGGGTTAGATGAACTGCATTTGTGTCAGCTTGCCTTCTTTCACCATGTGTGGACTCCTCCCAAGGCCTGTCCCACCATGCATGACCAGCTGAACTGCACTTCTGCTTGTTCACCCCTTACCCGTAAAGATAGGTCTTCTGTTGGTTTCTAAGTTTTTCCCCGTCTCTTCTCTTGGTTCTCAAATGAAGTACAGTTTTAGACAGACAGAACAAGTAACATCTTTGACAGTGTTAAACTAACCATTACATTTACATTTTTAATATTTATCCCCAAATTTCAGCCAAGGGAATTAGATCTCAAACTGCCAATGCATTTTTGTTAAGCCAGATAACTTGATTACAGTATAAACAGTCTTATGCATTTTAAAACATTAGTCTTTTAAAATACCAGATTTTCTAATTTGCAAGTTAAAGAATCTTTACAAAGCCATTTAAAACAATGCGAAGATTTTTAAAAAATTTTTGGTAATGTCCAAACCTCATAACCTTTTGAATTTTTAAATTATAACTCACCCAATTGTTACAGCATGCTGACAATTTTTATCTTAGAACATGTTCATGGACACACACAAAACACTCACATAGATCTTAAAGCACGCAAAAAATCAAAATCAGTTGTATGTACACATTTCAAAGTTTTTAAACAAAAATTTAAGACAGTATTTCTTTTAAACTAGGTACCTTTGTTGGGCTTCATTTTCCCAGAGGTTGCTTATCTAGCAAGGCAATTAACTAATTAGTCTTTTGTATCTCTGTGCTGTTCTCATTCAGCAAGCTGAATCCAGAGTCTGCTGAGTGAGCCTGACACTCACCCAAATCTTCCCTACCTCAGAAAACATAAAACGAACACACACACTAAACAAGACAAGCAAGTGGCCACAAAGACAAAATCAGGTCTCAGTGAATGGGGTGACAGCTCACCACTTACCAGGGGACTCGAACCCCCTCTACTCCTTCTAGAGAATTTTTCTTTTTAGATTCTTCTGAGATTTCCAATTATACTCAAATTATACCCCCTCTCTTTTACCTCTTTGAAATGACTGAGCAGGAGGTTGAGAGGACTAAACTTGCTTTGTCCTTGCCCCATCTCTGCGACAAGGAGTGTCCAAATTAATAAAACCGAGATAAGAAAGAAGAAGTTAAAATTACACACACACACACACACACACACACACACACACACACACACACACACACACACACACACACACACACACCACATAAGGCGGTTGGTAATGTACGCGCACTTGGTCACGCTTTCTCTGGGGAGGGGGGTGACCTGGTCCAGGCACTCCTGGAATTCTAAAAAGGTGGATGGGGCAATTAAATGGGAAATGCGCACTCTTCCTCTGGTCTAGGGGATCAGTAAGCCCCTCATCCACCGGCCCCAGGGCTGCATGCCTAAGATTCAAATTAGAGTTAACAGAAGACATATACGCACACTGAAGACTGACAGCAAGCGCGTCAGACTGCTGGTCAGACAGTCTGTCCAGAAGGGCTTCCAACCAGAGAGAAATGGCCAATCAGGGGGACTCGAACCCCCTCTACCCGATCTCGAGGACAGCCCCACCCAGGGGACCAGGGGACTTCTCCCACTGGCCCCGCTGGCAGTCTTATAGCAAGTCCGCCAAGAGTCTCTGCCAGTCCCAAGACCACACCTGCAGGCTTTCACCATTCTTGAAATATGAAAATTGTATCAAATGATCTAATTGTTTCTTATTCTCTTGGGGAGGGGATGAGAGGTTGCCCCACTTTCCGTTTTTTGTTTCCTCTTGAAGAGGAGTTTCGTCTTTATGGAACTTAGATTTACATTCACTTTTTCAATGGTTCCCTTTTTCCTGCGGGATCCAAGGATTAGTTTGTTCTCCCACTGCTGTTGTGGAGGCTTTATTGCCTCGTGATTTTAGCATATGTTTTAAAATAGAGACAAACTATCTTTATTCTTAGAAGATGTACTCCCCATGATTTACTCGTTATCTTTCCCAGCCGCAACTGAGGGGCCTGCAGCACCACAACGAGCTTCTGACTACTATTCCAGGCAAAAAGAAAAGAGAGAGATGCTTACCTCCCAAGGTTCCTTGACTGAAGAGACCACTTCATGCCTGCTTTCAGCCCCACGTTGGGCGCCACCTGCCACGGACCGGGTTCTGTAGGGATGACGGAGGACACCTAGGGGAGGAACCTGGAATAGGATGGGGAGATGGCAAACAGACAACTCACACACACATTAGGACTGGATGCTGAGTGCTGAGTGCTGAGTGCGATTTAATGCAGAGGATAACAAACTTTTCTAGCAAAAATTCTCCATAAGAAAGGGCAAAAGGTTACACAATCTTGCTGCAAGGCTTCGTTCTTGGATGGTCACCTGCTGGTGGCCTGAAATAGCAAAAGTTTACACAATCTTGCTGCAGGGCTTCATTCTTGAGTGGTCACCAGCTGGTCGCCTGAAAGGCATTTGTTTCCAGCTTATCTCTAAGAAATATAATGGGTTTCGACGTTTGTCACCATCTAACCATTACCTTATTTCTATAGAGGCCTTAATTGTCCCATAAGATTTTTCCTGTTCCTTCTTTAATAGTAAGGTCACGGAGGCCTAGATCTAGCAAGTCTCTTAGTAAATGAAAGAGAGTACAGGAAGTTCTTTCTCCTAAGTAGTTATCTCAGCAATTGCCATACATTCCTTCTGTCGTAGTCGCCCTACAGCTTCTTGTAAGTCTCTTACAAACAATTCCTTCTGCTGAAGTGACTTTGTGAAACCCCCAATACTTTTATATTTACTTATGACTTGTCTACTAGCCTCCATAAGAGGGGTTTCAGGGTAGCACTTAACTCTGGTGAGTTAGTTATCTTTTTAAGACACTCATAAGATTTTGGAGTCGTCAACACTCCTAAGAAAGAGCTTTGAATAAGGGAACGTTGACAATGAGTAAGTACCAAGAGCAGTAGAAACAGTAAAAGATTAATAGGCACACTTATAAGGAAAAGAAAGGCAGAAACACATCTTTCCCAGGGGCTTGCCAGCCTTTTTCCAGGAGTAGGCCTTTTTGAAGCCTTATTCTCCGAGGTAGACTTTGGTGAAGTCCCAAAACTTGGAGATAGGTTTCGGTAAAGCCCCATTCTGAGGTCTGAAAAGTGGTTTCCCATGCTAGGCAGACTCCACTGGAGTAGGCGTGGCAAAATATTTGGTAGATATCTGTTAAATCTAGTTGATCTATGCAGCTGTTTAGAGCTGCGGTTTCTCTGTTGAGTTTTTACCGAGTTGATCTATCTAGTGGGAAGAGTGGTGTGTTAAAATCCCTAACAATTAATGTCTTTGGAGTTATATGGGATTTGAAGGAAAGTTGTGTTTCTTGGATAAATTTGGGTGATCCATTGTTTGGCTAGTAGATATTTAGAATTGTAATATCCTCCTGAAGGAGAGATCCCTTAATTAGAATGTAGCGACCTTCTTTTTCTCTTCTCACGAATTGTAATTTGACGTCCACATTATCTGATATTAGGATTGCAACTCCCGCCTGTTTATGGGGTCCGTTTGCTTGGTAGATTTTGTTTCAACCTTTAACATTGAAAATGTGTATGTTTTTACGGGCAAGATGTGACTCCTGATGGCAGCAGATAAAAGGGTCTTCTTTTTTAATCCAACTAGACAGTCTATGTTGCTTAATTGGAGAGTTCAGTCCTTTAAAGTTAAGAGAAAGGACTGAGAGGTATTTGGGAGTTCCTGCCATGTTATCCACCTTATTGGGGGCTGCGAAAACTGGGTTCTTCCTATGGTTCTTGGATTCTCAGTTTGGGTGCAGTTTCTTGGCCTTTATTATGGTCTTGTTGGTTTTCTATGTGTAGGACATCTTTAAGAATATTTTGTAGGGCTGGTTTGGTGGAGATGTATTGTTTCAATTTTTCCTTGCTATGGAAGGTTTTTATTTGGCCTCCAGTTATGAATATGAGTTTAGCTGGGTACAGTATTGTTGGTTGATAGTTGTTTGTTTTTAGGGCATGGCATACATCATTCCAGGCTCTTCTTGCTTTGATTGTCTCTGCTGAGAAATCTGAGGTGATTCTAATTGGTTTTCCTTTGTTGGTAATTAATCTTTTCTCCTTGACAGCTTTAAGGATCTTTTCTTTGGTCTGAGTTGATCCTGTGTGGCTTATAATGTGACAGTGGGATGTCCTATTTTGGTCTGGTATGTTTGGAGTTCTAAAAGCTTCTTGTATCTGAATAGGCCTATCTTTTTGCATGTTTGTGAAGTTCTCTGCTAGAATCCTGTTAAACAAATTTCCTATGCCATTAACTTCTGTTTCTAGGTGCTCCTCTACACCCATTATCCTTAGATTAGGCCTTCTGATGGTGTTTTCCAAGTGTTGGATAGATCTATCATATTTCTTGGACTTGTCTTGGATGGTTGTATGTTCTTTCTCTATAATATCTAGGCTGTCTTCAATCCCTGAGTTTTGATCTTCTGCATGGTCTAACCTGCTGTCAGACTTTCTACTTTGATTTTTGTCTATTTTCCTTCTGATTGGTCAGCTTTGATGGCTTCAAATTCTTTGTTGAAGCTTTGTTTTAGATCTTGTATGAACTTCTTTACCTCCTTAATTTGATGTTCAGTGTTTATTCTCAAATCATTTAGTTGATTGGTTATGGATTCCTTGGATTCCCATTCTTTCTGTTGGGTTCCATTCAGCATTCCCTTTGTGGTCTCCCTGAATTTCTTCAGCTCTTTGTTAATGGATTCCATGAATGCCTTTAGTGATCTTTGTGTATTCTCTTCCTGTTCTCTCCATTCCTGTATTACTCTTTGATTAGCTTCTTCCCGTTCTTGGGATTCCTGTAGTTCTCATTGAGTGTTCTCAACCTGATCACGCCATTCCTGCCTTTCTCTTTGAATATTCTCAAGCTGCTCATGTAAATCCTGTATCAGTTTTTGAGTAGCTTCCTCACACTTATGATATTCCTGTATAAACTTATGGATTGCCTCTTCTCTCTTCCTATCCCGCTCATACAGACTCCTTTGTAATCTTTCAAACTTTTCATTTATCATATTTGCCAGCAGTGTTTGTAGAGCTATTTGGGACTTCTCCTCAGGATTATTCATTATCTATTCTATCCCCTGATTATCAAGATTGGGAATCGAGATACCCGGATTTCCCATTTTTCTTGTGTTTTCCGGCTTACTCTGCCCATTTGAGATGAACATAGCACCAGTTTTGTGCTAGAACACTATCTTAAGGCACGCATCAACCCAAGTCTGAATTTGCACAGTCAATACTCTACAGATACAATCTAGTTCAACAGATACATCTATTCAACATCAAACAACTATAGATTAATAGGCTATGAACTGCAAAGAAGAATTTGGAAGACCAGAAATTATCAGGGTTAGGGAGAGATGTAGGTAAAAAATAGGAATAGATTGATGTGGGAGGGTTCAGGGAGAGTTAGCTAAGTCCTAATCTCAAAGCAGGAAATAGGTTGAGTAGGATGAAAGTAGAGAGAGTGAAAGAAAGAAGAATGGGAACGGGAAAAGAAAAGAGATCAGAAAAAAATAGAAAGGTAAAAATTAACAAAGTTATGTAGACTCGATAACAATCTATTTAGATAAGAACGTGAATTTTTTGAGAGAAGGGGAGGGATATAAAGGAGATGTGAAAAACTTAAAAAGAAAAATGCTTAAAATATTATATAGATATGAAGAGGTAGTACTTCTATTAAGGAATTTAAGTCTTAGAGGTTTTGACTTGAGTAATAAATTTGTGGATTAAGTGTGTACACAATGTGGTATAGGGTCTAATAGTCAACTAAGCGTTAATGTGAGGATGTGCAAGACAAGAATTAAGTCACATAAAGAAGAATGAAAGAGAGGAGAAGGTGAAAAGGATAAGAAAGGAAGAAGAAAACGATGAGAAGTTAAGTAGAGCTAAGCAAAAAACAAAAAGATAATTTAAAAAGAAAAAAAAGTGAAAGAAAACCCAAAAAGAAAGAAAAATGCACCCTCACTTATCCCTAAAGTAAAAATTATAAGAGGAAAAAAAATGTTTCTGGAAAACAATTTTTTTTTTCAAAACAGGCAAAGATTAAAGATTTAAAAAAAAGTTTTAGAAAAAAAAATTTTATATAAGGTACCAAAGATAAAAAATGGATTAAAAAAAAAGTTCTTTGATTTTTTTTTGGGGGGGAGGAGTGGGAAAAGTCCTGTATCTCCCTTTTGTTCATAACCAGCCTCTTGTTGGAGTCTCTGGTCTGCGTGTGGTCCTGTGGCTTGGTTGGTTTCTTAAGTCAGTTTGTTCGAACAAGCAGAAAAATGCTCTGCTTTACCTAGGATTTGGCCATCCTCCTCCCAGGCTAGTTCATTGGGAGGCAGATCTGCTTTGAGTATCACAAAAGAAGGGGGTGCAGTGATGAGGCTAGGTTCTGGGTAGACTTGAGGCCTTTCAACAGACAGTAGCTTTTCTGGGATTAGTTTGTGAAAACCTCACAGAGCCCTGCCTGGAGCCATTCTCAGGGTTTCTGTTTACTGATTTTCAATTGATTGTCGAGGCTGTAGAGGGAGGGGCAGCCTGTGGCTCTGATTACCCAGTGGAGAAAGCCACTCCAAGGGCTGACGCCCAAGTTGGGTGACTTTTCCCTGGGTGGACCTGAGTCTGGCAGGTCACGTCACCGTTAAGTTCTTGTGACCTCCTAAATGACTCGTTTTATTCCAAGGCCTGAGTTGGAGTTAGCAGCTCCTCTGAGCTTTGTCGGTATCCAAGATGGAGATCTCCAGTGCTGGGGGGGGGGAGGGGTTGCCTTCCCTCCTCTGCTCCCTGAGAAAGAGTGAGGACGTCAGGCTTCTACTCACGCCGAGTCTTGGTTCCTAGAACGTTTCTGGTCTGCGAACTGCAGGATGAAGATGTCTGCTCCTTGTCAGTTCTTGCTGGTGTTGAGTAGAATCTGCTCACCTGCTGAGTCTGGCTCCTTCTTCCCGGAATCTCTGTGGCTCAGGTAGGCTCCTGCGCTCGCCCACTGCCTCCACAGCTGCTGCCGCAGTGGTGGCTGCTGGCAAGAGCTTAGAAGTTTCTCCTTGCCTGGGTTTCCCTCACTGGCCGATCTCTCTGTCCTTTGATGGCACACTTGGTGTAATTCTCTGGCTTAGGACTGTTCACTGGAACTCTAAAACTGATTTATATGCGAGAGCTTACTTAGGCTCCAGCTTCTCCTCCGCCATCTTCCCGGAACTCACCCTAAAATATATTTCTTATGACCAGAGAAGACGTGTTAAGTGAAATGAACCTCAGGATAGGGACACAGGTTGTTTTTTTCCCTTGTTATTTTTTCTAACGTATTTATAATGTACCTTGTGATTTTTTTTGTTTCTTTGTATGTTGCTCCCCTATAGTGGTTGTCCCATTGTAACTGAGATGTACAAGACACTATGTTGAAAAGCAAACTTTACAATTTAGGCTGGGGGGGGGGAGGAGGAGCATAGTTGTAGAGATCAGAGGGAAGGGATAGTAGGGAAAAACAAAGGAGGAAGCAACAATGCTTGGTAGGAAATGTGCTCATTACCTTGCTCATGTAACTAACAAATTTGTACGGCATTTTTACAATAATAATATATTAAAATGTATTTCTTATAAATAGAAATACTTTTAAAATTTTTATGCACATTTCCAATTATGCAGTTCTGATGATGTGTATATGAATTGTTGTTAGTTAGATTTGTTTGAGTATATGTGTGGTCTTCATTGCGTTTGAAGTTAGGCCCTGGGTGCTGTCTTCTGTCCCCACCCCATTTTTTGGCATGTTCAAGGTTAGCACCTTCCCACTTCAGCCACATCTTCCAACTTTTTGTTTTTCAGTTGGAGATAAGAGTCTCTTTCTTTCCTGCCTTAGCTGGTTTTAAACCATGATCCTCAGATCTCAGCAGCTTGAATAAGTTACCACTTACATTTATTGTTTTCCTTTTATTAACATTAATTTTATTGTAAAGACACTGTAGAGAGGGATTACAGTTACATGAGTAAGGTAATAACCAAATTCCCTATCGAGCATTGTTACCTCTTCCTTTGTTTTTCCCCTACCATCCCTTCCCTCCCCACCTACTTCTCTTCCCTCCCTTTCCCCACACCCAAAGTTATAAAGTTCGTTTTCATTATAGTGCCTTGTACATCTCATTGTTACAATGGGCTAACCTATATCCCTATTTAAGCATTTTGCTTTTTTCTCTTCCCCTCCCCAAATTAGAAAAATATATATATAAGATGCAGGGCACCAGAATTATACCATGGGGGAGGAACATACCGAAGAAATAAAAAAATCACATTGTACATTATAAATATGTTTAAAACCATAGAAAGAAAGAAAAAGCCACGTGTGTTCCCATCTTGGGGTTCATTTTGCTTAACATCATCTTATATGGTCATATGTACATAGCTTTTGACCCCTTCTGCTTGTCCTAGATATATACTAACTATGGCAAGTAAGGGAAAACATGGAACCTATGTCCTGGCTTACTGCACTTAGTATAATTTTTCCAAGACTTTCCATTTCCTAACAAATGGGGCAATATCTTTAGTTCGATAGAGACATAGAATTCCATATATATGCATATATCTATGTACCTATCATTTTTTGGATTGATTCATCTACTGAGGGGCAACTGGGTTGGTTCCATATCTTAGCTACCATAAATAATGCTGCAATAAACATAGTGGTGCTGGTAACTTTAGCCACTTTCATTTAAATCAGGTAATCTACTGAGTGTTTCCCTGTCCTCTTTTGTGAAAATACACCTTCCCAACATCAAAGGTAAAAGAACACGTTAAAAGTTGTTCTGATACTCCCAACCCAAGAAGAACCATGTTATACTTATTTAAGTGCAAAGATAAAAAAATTGGAGTTGTTGAAAGACTGAGTTTCTTTTTGGGGGGGAGGGGGTTCCGGTCGTGGGGCCTGAACTCTGAGCCTGGGTGCTGTCCCTCAGCTCTTTAGCTCAAGGCTAGCACTCTACCACTAGAGCCAAAGCACCACTTCTGGCTTTTTTTCTTTTTGCTCATGTGGTGCTGAGGAATCGAGCCCAGGGCCTCATGCATGCAAGGCAAGCGCTCTATCACTGAGACACCTTCTCAGCCCCAAGACTGAGTTTGTTCAGTGTCATTTTGGGAAAAGTGAATCAAATATTCAGAGCATTCCTAAAGAGAAAAAATTGGGCCTACTTTTTAAATGAGGAGTACTAATGAGAAGAATGGTTTTTGTATCATTACTGTAGCCTACTTGAAAGAGTTTGAAGGTACAGATGATCAGGTATATTTTCTATGTAGCAATCACTTAAATCTAAAATTCTGTTTTCCTCTGCATTATCAGTGTGTTTTCAACAGTGTCTGATTTGAAACATAGACCTTGGTACCACGGTTTTCTGTAGTTATTTTAATTTTTATGAAAGTAAATTTAGTTTTTTTAATCCATAAAACTAATAATGACAATCGTTCTCTGAGATCCTTCACCAAGATTTGCACATCTCATTATATTGGTTTAAAATACTATCAGTATATTAATATGCTATAAAGTTCGGTTTTGCTTTTGGCTTTTGTGCTGGTATTGGGGCTTGAAGTCAATACCGTCTGACATAAGCCCTCCCATTAACAATTTTGCTAGTTTTACACAATTGTTTAGATGGTAAATCATGACTCCCACCACCCACATTCCTCACACAAGGCTGTTTGAAATCTTTTTTTTTTGTTCAGTCGTGGGGGCTGAACTCTGGGCCTGGGCACTATCCCTCAGCCCTTCAGCTCAAGATCAGCACTCTACCACTTGAGCCACAACACCACTTCCGGGTTTTTCTGCTTATGTGGTGCTGAGGAATCGAACCTAGGGCCTCATGCATGCACGGCAAGCACTCTACCACTGAGCTACCCTCCCAGCCCTTGAAATAATCTTGACTGGCTTATTACATAACTATTCCAAAAACATGTACTCATCATTCCTATGTTTCCTCTATTTGCTGGTCTATGAAACCTTCAAATTTAAATAACATTCTTTTAAATAAAATATCCAGGTAAAAGTAATCCTATATGAAGTTTTTTTTTATGCAATAGTCATAAAAAGAACGTTTTAGACCTGGTACATTGTAAATAACCAAATTTCAAGAGCTTTTTGCTACTAACTCAGTTAATTACTGAATGCCTATAACAGATTCTTCTGAAAATATTTACACGGAGACAAGCATGGAGAGGATTATTTTACCAAGTGCACGTTAAAATTAGAGCACAAAAATAAAAATCGGGCTTAACACATATTTTGATATCTTTCCCCACATTCTCCCTAAATGATGACAATATTAAGAATGTCTGATAGAGCCTTCTTAGCTCCAATTTTCTTGGGCTTCCTAGATTTAGAATTCTTAAATCACAGAGACATGCTGTAATGGGAATAAGATATTTTTGGTGTACGTTGCACTTCAGACTTCGTTTCTTGTTCTCTGCTTTTCTCAACTCCCTTACTAGAGATTATTCTCAGAGCTGACTTCATCACCAACTTTTCATTCTTCCCAGCTGGACAAATGAATTTGTAGATCAAGACTCTTAGACACAAATAATTGAAGAGCCTGAATCTAAGACACTTCTCTCATACACAGTCCCTGCAAAAACACAACTACCAAAGCAGTATTTATAGTTTCATTTTTTTCTACTAAGACCAGTGGATGAGATTGCTTGCTTCTAAGGGTACCTGGTTGGGTCTCTTCCTTATGTTGTGGATTAACTTTACATCTTACGTCCATTATCAACAACAAAAGTTGGCAGGCTTAGCCCATCCAGAAGGTTCACTCAACAGGGCGGCTGGATGTGTCTCCTCTGGAGGGATCCTAGGATACCTCATGAATGGCATGGAAGATCTGTGTTGGAAATTCTGGGGGAAATTAATGTATCCTACAAACACCAACTTAGCAAGGCAAAATTTACTACTGCAGAAGGCATCCTGTCTGTCTCATGCCCAAGTTGAATAAGCACAGTGGATACGCAGCTCAACACTGGCTCCCATGAATTTGAATTTTGGGATGATCTTTCAAAATTTTGACCCCTTTCAAACTAGTCAAAAGCTTTAATAATTAAACAACTGTATAACACCTGGCCATATTAAAAGAAAAATAACCAACTTTTACCCAGCTGGTGTTCTACCAATAGTGCCATGCTTCTAGCCCCTAGCACTTCTCTAAAATAGCATTGGTAAGGTTGTGACTATCTTTAAAAGGGTAGTGCTTATAACAGTCAAGCACATCATCGTTTAAATTCTACATTTCTCCGATCTGATTTTACTTTCTTTACTTACAACCTAGTAAGCACTGTCTTTCTTATTCAGCAATATCCAATATGATATTTTGAGTTAAAAAAAGTGTTTAGTTAAGGCAGTTTTTCAGTCAGCCGCTGAACAAAACTTATACAAGAGATAAAGCACCCATCCACACATTACTCTGCAAACATTTATTAAAGAGGTAAATATTGACTCATTTTTAAAATGCTTGTTCATCATGAAACTAGTAATGGGATCTGCCACAACACACAGACACACAAACTTCTTTTTTTTTTAAGTGACTGTGGGCTGGTCTTGGGTTTGGTCTCATGCTCTGGGCATGGTCCCAGAGCATTTTTGCTCAAGGCTACCATTTTAGCCACAACTCCAGTAGTATCTTTTTGCAGGTTAATTGGAAATAAATGTTTTATCTTTCCTGCCTGGGTTAGCTTCAAACACAGATCTTCAGAACTCAGCCACCTGTACATCTAGTATAGCACTCAGCTTCATCTCAGTTTTTAGGTAACTTGTTTGCCAGTATTCAATTCTTGTAAGTCTTTCTGTAGCATTGGCCTCCAACTACCACAAAGATTCCCTTTCAAGTATATTTATTCTTTTTTGAACATGTTTCTTGTAAAAATACTGTACAAAGTGGTTATTTACATGAGTAAGGTAAAGCGTATTTTTCCTATCAAGCATTGTTACCTCGTCCTTTGTTTTTCCTCTACCATACTTACCCTCCCAGCTCCACAGTTATACTATACACTCCCCATACCCCCACCTAAATTGTAAAGTTTGTTTTTCAAGAGTGTCTTGTTCATCTCTTTGTTAGAATGGGTCAACCACTATTCCTGTTTAAGCATTTTGTTTTTTTCTCCTTTCCCTCCCCAAATTAGAGATCTGTATATACAAGATGCAAGGCACCAACATCAAACAGGAATTATAATCCCTGGAAACAGGGATTATACCGGGGAGTGTAGGGGAAATACAAAGAAACAAAAATCACATGCAACATTATAATATGTTAGAAACAAGAGCAAGGAAGAAAAAAAGTCACTTGTTTCCCTATCTTGGGGTTCATTTCTCTTATCTTCATCTTATCTGGTCAAGTATTATATTTAGACCGAATTTTTCCCATTCACTCCTACCTGTGGCTCCTAGTTACTATTCCTCGGTGGCATTTCCAATTAACAAACTCAGCTGATAAATAAAAGCACATATTGGAATAATTTGATTGTGGAGATCATAGATTGTGGAGATTAAGATAATATAACTAATTTGAGTTGCTATTTCTGGTTTCTAGCTTTAAGCTCTTGGGGAAATGTTCAGGGGCCCCTAAATAGCATAGTTGTAAATATGAAGTTTGAATGACCCCCTAACTATGAAGTCTCTCCTTACTTAATTTAGGGTGCTTGATAATGCTCAAGTGCGGTTTGGTCAATTGAACCAAAACACAGTTTCTACTCCAGTTGGCCAGTTACATCTCCAATAGTGGTCTTCTGCAATGCCACCATATATTTCTCCTGTCTATGGTTAGTACTTAATGCTCATATCAAAGGGTTGGCCTTTACTACCTCAAGGTAAGTTTCCCGGAAATGTCAAATTTTCCCCAGTGATAGTTGATCTTGAAAGAATGGAGCCGGTGAGTTTCAGAGATTTTTGAAATAGACTCTTGCTGTTGAGAAGAGCAACAGCGTGTTCCAAGTTGTCTCATATCACAGATTCCTGACCTATCATGAATTTCATGCCCATGGGGTCTGAGCTCCGTGACAGCACAAAGAGGACCTTTTGTGTGGCCCCCCTGCCACACAGTCATAGCAGTACTCACTATGTGGACAGAATATTCAATGTAGCTACCTCGCTTATCCAGTAACAATTTCAATCTGGGTGGAATCAAAATTGGAATTCATACACAGAGTGTCTGTTCCATGACTGAAGTTGCAATCATATCGTAGGAATAACTAGAGGGTCCATTGAGGCCCTGGAACTAAGCAAGATCACTTTAAGGGCATTAAGACTGTTTGGAGTTCCCCAAGCAGGATGTTTTCACAAGTCAATACCTGACAAAAATTAGACACTTATCTGGGAATTATGAAACTGCATGATGTTTTTGAGCAATTTGATCATTAACGCCCGCCTTACTAGAAGGCAATCCCTCTCCCCACTAGAAGGGAGACTTGTATTTCTGCTAGGCAGAAACCCCCAAATCTCCCTATCACTTGGTAGGAAACCCTCCCTCCCTCTCGGTAGGAAACCCTTTAGGAGTAGCTTGCCTTATTTTTTTTTTGTTGTTGTTGTTCTTAGGACTGAACTCTGAGCTTGGGCACAGTCCCTCAGCTCTTCAGCTCAAGGATAGTGCTCTACCACTTGAACCACAGTACCAATTCTGGTTTTCTGGGTGGTTTATTGGTAATAAGAGAGTCTCACAGACTTTACCTGCCTGGCCTAGCTTTTAACTGCCATCCTCAGATCTTAGCCTCCTGAGTAACTAGGATTAGAGGCGTGAGCCACCCTCTCCCCATTTTTTCTTTTTCTTTGTTTTGTGGGTTGTGAAGCCTGAAATCTGGGCCTGGACACTGTCCTTCAGCTCTTCAGGTCAAGGATAGCAATTACTATATGAGCAACAGCACCACTTCTCGCATTTTCTGCACATGTGGTGCTGAGGAATTGAACCCAGGAGCTCATGCCTGCAAGGCAAGCACTCTAACGCTGAGCCATCTTCTCAGCCTTTCATCTGAGATTTTAGTTCACTCATTTGCCAATGTTAAACCCTTCTAAGGCATTTATGTAGCTTTGGCCTCTAATCGCCACACAAACTCTTCCCTTTTCAGATAATATTTCTAGAATTAATTTTCCCATGCCATTCTACTAGAGCATCTAGTTTTTTGGTTTAAAAAATGTTTTAGTATGATTAAAAACCTTCTGTTGATTTTATTCTCTACATTTTATTTGTACCAGCCTTGGGGCTCCCTGAGATTCTTTTGCTCAAGCCTAGCACTCTACCAGTTGATCCACAGTGCCAGGTCCACTCTTTTCTGATTATGTGGTGCTGAGGAATAAAGCCCAGGGCTTCATGCATGCGAGGCAAACAATTTAAAACTAAGCCATATTCTCAGCCCCCAAACTATATTTTATTTTTAATAATTATCAGAAAAAATGGATTCATAAGATGCTTTCTGGGTTCTGGTTTTGAACTTTTGGGAAATTTTGTGGGGATCCTGAATAGTACCTCTGTAAATATGAAATACGAATGACCATCTAGGGAAGGGGTCTCTCCTAACTAGTATAAAATGTTTGAGAATGGACAGGTGGACGAAATACTAATGTGAAAGGATGGCCAATTGAACCAAAGCACAGGTTCTACTCTAGTTGGCCAGGAATGTTACCAAAACTGGTCCTCCACAATACCATTGGACATTTCCCCTGGCTATGTTTAGTACTTACTAGTTATTTCTTCACAAGTTCAGCTTCCACTGCTTCTTGATAAGTTTCCCAGAAATGCCAGTTTTCCCACTACCTAGAGAGTCAAGGGGTATAGTTGGCCTTGGGAAGATTGGATTTTTGTCTTAGATCCTTACTCTTTCGAATAGCAACAGCACCGTCTCATAAGTTTCCCCAAGCTGTGATTGACCGACAGATCATGCACTCCATGCATGATATGCATGGGGGTCTGAGGTTCATCACAGTGGAAAGTGGACCACTTGTTTTTCTGGTCTCTGTGCCACACAATCTTAACAGTAATAGTGGGCAGAATATTTAATCCATTTCACCCAAGCATTATTTTTTGTTGGTCATAGAACTTGAATTCTGGGCCTGGGTACTGTCCCTGAGCTTTTCAGCTCAAGGCAAAAGAAAGGCCTACTACTTGAGCCCAGCACCAATTCCAGTTTTCTGGTGGTTAATTGGAGGTAAGAGTCTCACGGACTTTACTGCCCTGGCTGGATGTGAACCCAATCCTCAGAACCTGAGTAGCTAGGATTTCAGGTGCATGCCACTGGCACCCATATTTGGACTTGAATTTTAAGGTTACCCAGAGAGGCTGCTTCTGAAACTGAGGTTCCAATGCCATACATCCTTGGATCAGCTAAAGGATCAATCCAGGCTTCAGAGTCCAAGTGGGCAGTTCAAGGAGTTTAGTGAGTAGGACTTTTTTGAGTTCTCCTTTCAGGATATAAGATTAAAACGCACACGCAAGCACATATGCATCACAAGTTTTTGTTTGGACAAGTGCACATTATGGAGCTCAGTAATAAATATCATCTATTATTTAATAGTGTTCTCAGATTTTTTTCAGCATTCTCCCATTGGATTATCAGAAGCAGGGCCTTGGATAATTTTTCTTGGGTTCTTTAGGCCTAGAATTCTTATTCCCCATTTTAGCATCTTTCTTGTGATTTCAGTGTTTGGTGCACTTAATCCTCCCTATTGTAAGTTTCTTGTGCACTCCTCTCATATTCAATTCTTCCCTTATTGGAGATTTCTTAAAGATGGCTTCCTCCAGCTCCCACATTTTTATTCTTGGGCCAGAGAATGAAAACACGCATAAAGACTCAAGTTTTCTTTTTGCCTAAGACTCATTCAGCCCATGAAAATCCCCAGCCCATGAGGTAATATGCTCTAGTCCAATTTTTCCTCTCATGGCCAAAGCATAATGTTACTTTTTATTGGGGTGTTCCTTGGGCCCTTTCTTGACATTGCTGATACACTTTCCATCATCAACCACAATGGGTGGTGTTTAACCCAACCTTGAGCTACCTCAACAAGGCAGGATATTTCTGCTTCTGAAGGGCTCCCTCCATCCCTCCTTGCATGACAAAGATCCTGGACAATGCTCCAGATTGTTGGGAATACTCTCATATTATAAGCCAATATGCCAACAAAGACCAGCAACGTGAAAAGAAATTAGCACGGCAAAGTTTAGTTCTGTTAAAGGGCATGTTATTGGCAAGAAGACAACTGAGCAACCACTCTGAGTAGGAAATCTGAGTAGGAAGTAGGTTTTACCCCTAATGAGTTACAAATTCTGGTATTGATCAGAAGTTATGTTCACAATCTTGCTCAATTGTCTCCTTTGAAACTCAGCTTGCTAGTTTGAAGGGGGAAAACAGTTTCATAACAATCCACAAAACCAAGACAACTATGCCAGAAATTCTTAGAAAATTCTTACTAAGCTTGTGCTCTATGAGTTAAACTATGTCCCTAGTACGATTTTAGTTATACGATATACTTTAGTTAAAATAGCTTTTAGTAAGATGATGGCTATGCTTAGTCAATGCTTTCCTTCAAGCAATCACTTTTAGAGAAAAAGATTCTAACTCCTACACAGTCCATTCCCAGACAGAATTTATTATCAGCAGCTCCCTCTTTGGAATGGAGGCTTATGAGCTTCCAGTTGAAAAAACCTTATTCACATATTGCCTTGGATCCCTTAGGCAAACTCACCTCAGCAAGTGGTTATGAAACCAACAGTGGTGTGTGTCTGCTTCATTATAAAGAACCTGTCTTATACTTCTGGTCCTACCGCTAATAGAAAGAGGAAAGCTTACTCTCTCAGGAGGCACGTAGCTATGGACTTAAGCACACATATTGAAACCTGAATACAGGACACAGATTAGGCTGCAGGATTTTCAGAGCCATAGATGAATCTGCCAGATCACAGCTGCTTGGCTGACCGCAGAGCACACTTTTGATGCCACATTTCTGAGGCAAAGCAGTTCTAAGCTGCCAAGACACTATGGTAGGAAGAGGCCTGAGGGAGAATTCATGGTGGGAAGGAGAAAGCGAAAATTTGGATTTAGGTTTTAGAAAATGCAAGCCACTTTCTGAATTGCTTGAGACAGCGAGCAGATCAACATGTTTTCGAGCCCTCTAGATGCAGAGTATGAGAACACTTCCCACGTCTTACATTTAATCCCTCTGCCTGGCACTCTTCAATTCCCTCTTACAGGAGTTAAAGTAGTTTTTAAGAAAGCAAAAGTCAGTGAATGTGATCTAACTAGTGAAGAAAGCATATCCTTTGGCTTTAGAATAAATCAATTTATATCTCAGATCAAGAGGAAAAGAAGAAAACACATTCTACAGAATTTAATACCTTAATGATGCTAGTTGGCTGCATTAAATTTTCATTGTTAGATTCACCCAAGAAAAAAAGGAAAGCAAAGAATTTCTGGACCCTTTGCTAGCCTAGTATTGGATTCTTGTTTTTTGTTTTGTTTTTCCCAAATTCTTTTTTAAATTTTTTTTGCCTCCTCTTTTGTTTCCCCTTTCAATCCCTTCGCATCTCCCTCATCCCACCACCACTCTCCCTCCTAAGACATAGTTGTAATGTTCATTTTTCGACATAACATCTTTTACATCTCATTTCCAATTCTTTTATAGATTCTAGTAAGAAGACTTTTGATTGGATGGGAGGTAGAGGGACACTTCCCAGATCATAGAAACAGCGCATGTTAGCATTGAAAGCTTATTGGGAACAAGGTGTGCATTCTTTTCTGTGTCATTCATCCCTGAAATGTTGTAGTCAGTTCCATCTATCACCTTTTATCCATAACTACCCAGCTGAAGTGGTTTAACTCCCTCTGAGTAGAACATCTCCATTTGTTACTCACAGGCCACTTTACATTATGGTGTCCCATGCTGATAGAGAGATTGGATGTCTAAATTTCTGTTTTGAAGCAGCAGAGCCTGCTGACTTAAACTTGAACACTTACCTTGAATGCAATTTGATTTCTACTTAAAGAAGGCAAATTCGGTTCTTCTTTGAGCCAACATTGTAAGATACCTTTAGCAAATCTAGGGCAGATAAATTACTGGACTGTATTTCTAAAGTCAGTTGATGTAGGAGCCCTCATTCCCCGAGTGGTTACATTATGCTCACAGACCTATATTTTGTTGTGGGAGGTAATTTCTCCTGAAGGTACATTCTCAGCTGCATTCAGGCTGAAGATCATATTTGTGCATCTGAAAGCCTGTACTTAGGAATATAAGCTGCAGATGAAGCAAGTTCTTAGTAACAGAACAGTATGTTCAATATATAACTGGCAATGACATTTTGATGAACAAATGAAAGAAAAATTATAACAGGAGTGGTATCAATCAAGGTGCATTGTATTTATTTACTGACTTGTTGAATGATGACCATTTGTACAACTACTTAAAGAAATATATATATATATATATATATATATATATATGGATTTCATTTGATATATATATATATATATATATATATATATATATATATATATATTTTAAGTAGTTGTACAAATGGTCATCATTCAACAAGTCAGTAAATAAATACAATGCATACAATATATATATATATATATATATATATATATATATATGCAATACTATGTATTTTCTGTAAGTTCATATCAATCCACAGTGTAAGTATCTTGCGGACAGGAGAACTCAAATGACCATAACAATGCAACTAATAAAGGATTAGTCTCTTATCTGTTGAAAGCCCAGAGGAAGAAGATTCCAAGAAGATGGAGGCATACCCCAGCATTAGGATATAGCCCTCAATATCTTGGACCAAAGTGACCCTTAAATTGCCAGTAATCACTTCCAAGTTCCAGGAGGTGAGGTGAAGGAACAGAAAGAAAAATGAAGAAATACAGAACATGTGTGGACTGTCCTTAAGGCAATATCCTAGATGATATCAGGTAACATTTTCATCTGTATTATCTAAATATTATCATTACTGGGAAATGTTATCACTATTTTACTTAGCCTGGACTTCAGTTAAATCTATTGATTCACAAAGGAAGGGTGGTCGGCACATGAGATGTTTTGCTATGTATATCAAGGGCTCTAGACTCATGTTTAGTGTTTTACTATTTTTTATGGGGAATAGTTGATGCATTTTATGTGCAACTAGAAACTACTTTCAAACATAAGAAAAAGAAGAAACATATCTGATATCCTATATATGCTTTTATATTTTGAATATGTGTATGATAACATCCAAATTATGGCAAATTGACTATCTATTTTGTACAGAGCATACTCTCATTACATTAAAAAACAGTTTGCACTCAATGGAGGTATGCCAGGAGGAGGAACACAATGAGTGGGAAACAGAACAACACACAACACAGTGGCCCATCAGCTCCACTGGTCATAGAAGGAAAAGAACTAAGCAATCCATAGACAGTGTTGGAAAGGGAGAAATAAGAGGGGAAGAGGAGATAGTCTGTACTAAGCAAAAGGCAAGAAATGTAAACATCACCTGATATGTAAGAATACTTGGTATTGTCAAAGCTCATAGAAATCACAAACTTTATAGACCCTGATAATGATAATTTTCCTTGTGTTGGTTGAAATAGGTTTGTGACTTTAAGTATCATGATTCCACAATACTGTGAAATAAGTGAATATTATGTAATCACCTATCTCCTTTTTAAAAAAAATGGGAGAAGAGTTGGGTTGGGAGGGATGGGTGATAATGTTCTTAGACACCTTGTATTCATATGCTGTTTTGTAGAATGGGAACTTGTTTGTACAACTAGTTAAGGATAATAATAATGAAAACAAGTTTTTTAAATTTTTTTTATTTTTTATTGTGAAAATACTGTACAGAGGGGTTACAACATGGGCAAGATAATGAATACATTTCTTATCAAGTATTGTAGCCTCCTCCTTTGTTTCCTCACACTCTTAAGTGAGATATAGTTTTGAACCCAGGTTTATTGAATGTTGGCAATTAAATTGTTTCCCAGGCTGTTGCAGTTGTTTTTTTTCCTTTTTTGCAATAATTGTGGTCAAATGCAAACAACTTAAAATTTATTATCTTTTTTAAACTCTGTATTAGCATTACCTAGTTAAATAAGTGGATTTCATTTGATATATCCACATCGGCATACAGTGTACTTTGCTTATACTTAACCCGTCATCATTATCCTTCCCCTCTCCCAGGTTTCATTATCTTAATCATTTTGAGAATACAGCATAGTTGTAGTAAGTATATTTACAAAATTGTATAAGACCGATGTCCACACTGTTTTCATCCTGCAAGATTCAAATTCTGTATTCATTAAAACAATTTTGCACTCTCCTCTGCTTCAAGATATGCATCAAGTGTGATTTTGCTTCCTGACTTCATCAATTTGTTTTATGTAACTGATATAAGTAAAATCATGTAATATTTGATCTTTTTATGACTGGTTTATTTCACTTAGTACAGTGTCCCAAAGATTCATCCATAATATAGCACCTGTCACAACATAATTCTTTTTAAAGTTTGAATAATATACTACTGTGTATATAAACCACATTTGCTTTAGCTATTCATTGGTTGATATCCACTTGAATTGCCTCTATGTTTTGAATATTGTACAAAATGAATATGAGTGTACAAAGATCTCTCCCAGACCTTGCTTTTAGATCTTTAGAGTATATGCCTAGAAATGGAGTTATTGGATCATATGACCATTCTGTTTTCTTTTCTGTCATTAGGGCTTGAACTCAGGGCAGGGTCACTGTCCCTGAAGTTTTCATCAAGGCTAGTGTTTTAGCAATTTAAGCCACAGATCCACTTCCAGTTTTTCTGCCCAGGTTGGCTTTGAATGTGTTTCTGCTTGTTCATAAACTACATATGCTCCATAGTTGGTACTCACACAGAAGATCAGATTAGAATTTCTTGACAACCATGAATTTAAGATATAGATTTAAATTGCTCTACATAGGCACATTTATTTGTGAGGAGGAAGAGGATCAAACAGTCAACGTCAGCAGAATCAACATTCTGAACTCTAGGAATGAATAGGTGAAAATTTTAGCAATTCCTTGCAGCTTTCCTTCTGTGATTGGAATTGGTTGTGGCATTCTCAATGGTGATTTTGTTGGGAAGTATAAAAGTGTAATTATCACATTGGTTCACAGAAGAATTAGGGTTTGTGCTTTGTAAATGTCATTTGGTATTTACACGTGACACTTTAATTTTGCCTGATATCAATACACCACAAATATCTTTATATGGTTTCTGAGTTTTTTTATTTTTTTAATTTTTATTGTGAAAATACCTTACAGAGGGTTTACAATTATATAAGCAAACTAATGAGTGCATTTCTTATCAAGCATTTTTGCCTCCTCCTTTGTTTCCCCATCCTTTCTCATCTCCCAGCTTCCCGCCCCCCACTCCCCACTCACCAAAGTTGTAAACGTCATTTTTTGACTTAACGTCTCGTAAATCTCATTGTTTCATTGAGTCCACTTGTAACCCTATTAAACAATTTTTCCCTTCCCCTCCACATATTATACCAACACCAAATACATTGAAAACAGGGTTTATACCATGGGGAAAAGACATAGAAAGCAACAAAGAAATCAACTTATAATTATGTTAGAAACAATAGCAAGAAAGAAAAAGCATATGAATACTTATCCTGAGTTCTTTTCACCTAACATCAACTTATCTGACTGTTTCGGCTTGTCTGAAACATATACTGGTTATTGCAAATAATGAAAATCATGGGACCTATGTTTCTTTGGGCCTGGCTTACTTCACTTAATATAATTTTTCCAAGTATTTCCATTTCCTAACAAATGGGAAAATGCCATTCATACAACTACAAATTTATCAAAGACCTCAGCGTCAAAGCAGACACCCTGAAAACATTACAGGACAGAATAGGAGATACCCTTGGTCTGAGTTGTTTCTTTCGTTAATTTTGATTCTTCTTACAGCAGGCATTTTAAAAATTAGTGGAAAACTAAAGAATTTCTTGTGTTTCGTGGTCCCATTAGTACTCAGTAAGCTTAATAAAGAATGAGAATCCAAGAACTAAGTGAAGAAATTGTATATCCAATCACCCATTCCCTTTCGTTAATTACTGGAGCTAAAAGAACCGGCTCCCCAGAATCTGACCTTCCGAATTCAAGAATGAGGTGGGAATAAGACAAGGAAAGAGAGACATAGTAATTTGCACTGGAGTTGCTGTGTTGTCATAATGAACACCTGTTCTCAGGCAATCTTTTTGAATCCCACAGTTAGCTTTTTTGTGCTTTTCTATTGTATGACAAAGATAACTGACTTTCCCAGATTTAGAGTTGTAAATGTGTGGGAAATATTCCTTTATGTATGGAATATTCCTTATTATTGTGTATCATTCACTTTGGTTGTCGGTGCCTTTTCCATCCTTGTTGCAAGTATGTATTTCTACAAATGGAGACGTTCGTTCATCATTTGTCTTTAAATGATTAAGTTATGTGAATGTGGAAGATTGTGTGATTTGCTGTAGAAGCAAGGTATTATGGTTGAACGCTTTGTTCCATGTTGGCATTTCTTTGTGGAATTTTTATTGGGGTCCTTACACATGGACTCATGTGTAAATAATTCTTCCAATATTACAATATAATCCAGTAGAGTGAGGCAATTCATTAGAAATTTAAAACATGCCTAAAATTCCTTTAAAATATACTTTTAAATATAATAAATAAAAGCTTCATTTTGTTTTTTTGTAATTTTAATATTATTGTAAAGGTGATGTACAGAAGGGTTACAGTTACATAAATAAGGCAGTTTAACATTTCTTGTGTAACTTGTTACACCCTCCCTCATTTTTCTTCCTCTTTTCTTGGCTCTCTCAATCCCACTGCCCAAGTTGTACAGATCATTTCCAACATATTGTCACTTTTGATATCCCCTAAGAAAATATTTGTGCTGTTTCCATCATGGAGCTCCACAATGTGAACACTGGAACACCACTATTATACCTCTCTGCCTTGCATAGATAGATAGATAGATAGATAGATAGATAGATAGATAGATAGATAGATAGATAGATAGATAGATAGATAGATAGATACAGATATATGGCTATAATTTGGGTTCATATATTTGTTTGATTATTCTTTTTTTATTGCAAAAACTGGGGCCTGCATATGGTTCTTTGCTTTTTTCCCCTTAATGCTATCCACAGCTCCATTTCTGGCATTTTGGTGATTGAAAGGATTTTCTCTGGGGGCTGGCTTTGAACCATGATCTCAAATCTCACCCTTGTGAGTAGGTAGGATTACAGGTGTGAGCCTACTTTATACTTTGACTTTTCATATCATTGTATCATGCGTATATTTCCTACCCAATAACATCCTTAGAAATTTCATACTGTTCTAAGAACATCACTTATAATGATTACATGGAAGTCCAGTGCTTATAAATTCCATAATTAATTGAACTGTTTTTATCACTGAACATCTTTGTCGTCTCCAAAATATTAAATGTATCACCAAAGTTCTTTTAGATTTTTCATTCTAGTATTCATTTTTTATAAATAGATAAGTGTCTGCTAGTTAGAAATAACCAAATACAAACTTTCTTCTTACATAATGATACATCTTAACGTTGCTCATCTAAAACAGTAAGTTACTCCTCCCTGTGAAGTTATTCTTTTTCCCAGCATGCAGTTCCAGTTTTGAAACTTTTACACACCTTACCCACTATAATGCCTTTATCTGAAATCCCTCTTGCTATCGTCCAGTTTTTGTACAGTTTTTGTAAAAACCTTCTCCACGGTATTTCATTAATAAGAAGGCATATTTAATTAATACCAACTTAATGTCATCATTTCCATGGGTATTTGCATTTTAGCCTGGATCAGAACTTGATTCTAACAGAATTTTATTTTAATGGAAGAATCAGAGCATCAGTCGGAAGGCTGAGATTACCCTTATGAACAAATTTTATCTTTCATTGCTTATTTTTGTTTTGGAATTTGAAGGCTAAAGATTACCAGCTCATATATCCTCTGTTGTCACTGTATTTGATTCCGGTTCCCTGCATCTTGTATATATATTTTTCTAATTTGGGGATGGGAAGGCTAACAAAATGTTGAAACAAGGATACAGGTTGACTAATTGTAACAATGAGATGTACAATACACTATCTTGAAAATGAACTTCACAACTTCAAGGTATGGAGACGGAAGAGTTGGGGAAGTAAGGAGGGAAGGAATTGTAGGAGGAAAACAAAGGATGGGTAACAATGCTCAACAGGAAATGTAGTCATTACGACACTCATGTAACTGTAACCGCTCTAAACAGTATTTTTACAATAAAAATATTTTAAAAGATTACCAGCTCATACTCCCACAGTTAACTTGCTATACACCTTAAATGCTTCATATGGTTCAAAATGGGAAAACTAAAAGAAAGCAACTTTCAGTATAGATTGTTTTTTGTTGTAACACCAAGATGAAAATGCAGTGCCAAATGCAGTACATAGTCATTAACCTGAAGAATTCTGATTTGTTTTCTTTGGCCGGAAATGTCTTAATTTTATTATAAATAATATGCAGAAATGCCCTGAAAATTATTCATGCAGAAAAACCAGGTCTACAAAATCAGGAAAATTTGACCAAGTCAAAAAGAATAAAATAAGACAAGAAAAATTCTATTCCTGTTAATATAAAAGCTAGGATTAAATATGGTTCTACTAATAGTCTGAAGAAGAAAAACAATTATTTAAGTGAATTGTTATTATGATGATGCTAATATCCTTCTCTTGGACTGTTCCCTGTATTAATATGCAGTGTCCATCCTTGTATTTTTGTATTGATTTTAATGAAAAGTTTACTTTGTCAGATATCAGTATTGCTACACCAGCTTTCTTACTGGGGGCATTTGATTAGTAGATCCTTTACCAACCCTTCACTCTGAGTTTGGTTGTATGTTTTGCTGAGAGGTGGGTCTCCTGAAGGCAACAGGATGGGTCATGTTTTCTGATCCAATCTGTAGTTCTTTTTCTTTTGATTGGCTAATTAAGCCTGTTAATATTAAATGATAGTATAGAGAGATGCATTGTGGTCCCTGTCATTCCCTGTTTTCCTAAGTTTTTCTTTTTTTCCTTTCCTCCTGTGCTTGCTCAGAAAGAATTCTATTACTGCCTGTCTGGTTTGGGTCCTTGTTCCTGGTTGCTTTCTTCAGGTTGTGTTCCCTCTTTTAGTATTGTTTGTAATGCTGGCTTAATGTTTATATATTCATTAATTTTTCTTTGCTATTAAAATTTTTCAGCTCTCCATCAAATGTGAATCCTAGCTTTGCTGAGTATATCAATCTGGGTTGGCAGTTATTGGCTCTCAAGGCTCGTATGGTACTTTCCCAGGCCTTTCTTGCATTCAGTGTTTGTGTGGAGAGATCTGAAGTGATTCTATTTTTTTCCCTTTGTAATATAGCTCCTTCTTCATTTTTGCTGCATGTAACATTGTTTCCTTATTATTCAGATCTATCATTTTTACTATAATGTGTCTAGAAATGTTTCTCCTGAGATCTTTCTTGTTAAGTGTTCTATATGCTTCTGTTATGTAGGTAAGATGTTCTTTTTTGAGATTTTCTTGTTGAATAGGTGTTGCATTCCCTTGCTTTGATATTCCTCACCTTCGTCCACTCCAATTATACGAAAGTTAAATTTCTTTCACTATCTGCTTGCTCTTGAATTTCCCTTTTGCATATTTTAAGTGATTTTTCCATATCTGTCATTTTTTGGTCCAGTTTGTGTATTCTGTCTTCTGTATCTGACACTCTACATTCCATTTCGTTCACTCTGTTAACTGTGGCTTCCATTGTGGTTTGCATGGAGGAAATGGACTCATTTATGGATTCAATGTTGGTTCTCAAAGTACTGATCTCACCTCTTTATGAGGAGTGTACTGCCTCTATTTTGGCACTTATCTCACTTCTTTGTGAGGTGTGTGCTGCCTCTATTTTTATGTGTACTTCCTGTTTGACATCTTGCATGTCTTTCGATAGTTTGTCGTTGTGTTCTTTAAATTTCTTGTCTATTTCTCACTTTATTTCTTGATTCATTGCCTCCAGCATCTCTTGGATGTAGCTTTTGCCTTCCATTCCTGCTTTGGTCCCACTGGGGCTCTCCCCTGCTGGCTTTTGGGGTTAGCTTGCTATCCTGGGTGTTAATAAACCTTGTAATTTTCCCTCTGATTTTCGCATGGGGATTCAGGGATTATTGGAGACTAATCTGAAATTTTGTTTTGGTCAATAGGTGCCTGTCTTTGCTTGGTTGGTGTTTCTAACTGCTGGTAGAGAGAGTTTATAACTGATCTCGGTTCTGTTGGGGGCCGATCTCCAGCTGCTGGTCTGACCCATATAGGGTTCTCAGCTCTCTGCTGTAGATCACTGGCATTTCCCACCTTTGGAAGGGTTGATCAGCCTAGACTGCTCCTGATTGCTCCTACAGTTGCTCTTGGTGAGATCCGATGTGCTGGATGCCCTCTCCCAGATGCTGAAGTCTACTATGAGCTCCTGATGTTTTTAGGTTTTTTTCTCTTGGCTGGTTATGGGCTTGAACTCTGGGCTTGGGTGCTGTCCCTCAGCTCATGGCTGGCACACCACCATTTGAGCCACAGCACCACTTCTGGCCTTTTCTGCTTATGTGGTGCTGAGGAATCAGATCCAGGGCCTCATGCACTCAAGACTAGCACTCTACTGCTGAGCCACTTTACCAGCCTGAGCTCCTGACTATTATCAGGTGCTGGTACCCTGTGTTGTCCAATCTCCAGCCTAGAATATATAGGTCGGGTTCTGGTGGGATTTGGGCTTCTTTTGTCCTGAACCCCTGGGTCTTTTTTTGTCATTGGCATGCTTCCCAGGGGGTGCAGTTCCCTTTTTTCTCCCCTCTGCTTAGGCGTATGCTCAGCTTCTGACTTTAGTTGGGAGGAGTTGGATGTGTTGCTCAGGCACCGGATCCCAGGCCTTGTCCTAGCCCCCAGCTTGGGGCATGCCGGTTGTACCTGTGCGGCTGTGTATCCCACCTAGGGTATACAGCCTGGGGTACACAGTTCAAATTTCTTCTAGTGTTGGGTGTCTTGACCCAGGGGCACTGTTCCTGGCTTAGGAGTTTAAGCTCCGGTCCAGGGGCGCTCTTGTTCTAGACTGGCCACTAACCAGCTGGGTGTGCTCTGTAGGCTGGTGGAGCTCTCGGACAGTTCCCAGTTTTAGTGGGTCCTGTGGTCCAGGTGTTGGGGTAGGGGGTCTTAGTCAGGGTCTGGGGATTCCCATCAGCTCTGGTCTCCCTTGAGGGATACACTGTCCCCTGTGGGGTACTCATCCTGGAGCTAGTTGTTTCTGTGTGATGTAGTTCGTTGTTTGCCATTTCAAACAGAGTTCAGTTGAGGTGGTGGTGGGCTTGGCTGGGCTGGGCAGTGGTGTCTCTGTGTGTTTCTCTTCTCTCTTCCTTGGTTGAGGCTGTTTGTGTCCATGTTGTGGGAGGGCCTCTGGCCTCTGCCCAAGGGATAGGGGAGGGGCCTCCATGCAGGTTCTAAAAGCTGGGTTTTGTCTCTGTGCTCTCTGGATCAGCACCATTTCCTCGCAGGTCTTCTGCTCTGGTGTGATGTGGGTATCCCGTGTAGCTCTGAGGCTCCCACTGTGGGTCCGAATTCCCAGCTTGGAGGTTTCTATGTTCATCACAGTAGGCTGACACAGGTACCTCAGGCTGCTTCGGCGCAGATGATCTGCAGACATCCCCCTGTGTCTCTGGGACTCTGGCAGCCCCCGCAGGGCTGGGCTGGCAGCGGCTTGGTGCGCTGCTTCATGGCCAGTAAAGATTGAGCGAGGGCTCTTCGCGTTTCTCTGTTCTGAAATTCTTCTTTCTCTCTTTCTTTTTTTCTTTTTTTTTTCACCTCCTTTTTTTCTCTCAGTGTTCGACTTTTTGTTGTTGTCGGTCTCTTGGGGAGATTAAGCATTGGAACTCAAACTCTCTTTTTGGTAGGAGGAGCTGTGGCATTTTCCTACTGCCCTATGGCCATCTAGGTCCTCCCTCAGAAAAAATAATAATTTAAATCAGTTTCATTTAACCTTTTTCTTTCTTACTCAGTTTATTTAAATTAACTTTATATGCGTAAGAGGGACATTACACAAAACAATCTTTCTATGTATATATTTTTTGCTTGTTTCTGTGGTATCATGTCTCAAATTCCTTAAACTTTTTGATGGTAACATCCTCATTTTGGCAAATATCCAGAATGGAAGGGAAGGGAAATGAGAATGTAGATCAAATAACAGCCCTAGAAGGCTGCTATTTCCACTATTGGAATTGATGATATCCAGTTTGCAGATTAATTGTCATGAAATGGCCCTTACATCATTGATAAAATTGAGTAGGTAGGATTCCCTTTATAGCATTGTGCTTTTGATGTCTGCATACTATGTTTCTGAAAGACCCAAAATCCAAGCTCCTCTCTACAGAAGTGAGGTTTCCTCTCCTGATAGAGTGAGATAATGTGGGGAGTTTTCAAAGGAAGAGGCTATTACTCAGCACTCCTATATTAGAGGATTTGGAGAGAGAGCAAAACAAACCCATAAACTGCCCCTAGAACTTGACCTCTTCCACTCAATCTTTCCTTCTTCAGATAATAAACCTGAGTAAGCTGAGGAAGGCAGCACACTACTTTCTAATTCAGATCTCGTTGCCTGGTTTTCCCAGACAAGTCCTACTCCCTTCTATGAGGGTCTGACTTCACATCTGACCTTGTCAAGTGTCTTCTCAGAAGGAATTCTGTCTTCAAAAACTAACTTTGTGGCAAATCTTTAACTCAGTTCACAGATGATCCAGTGGGAACAAATACTAATTGAGTATGCTGCATTGTACACCTTTCAATGTTTATGGGCTTTAATTGTAAGTTTTAAAAGTTACATATAAAAACCAGGAGCTTCTAGTTCATGCCTGTAATCCTAGCTACTCAGGCGGCTGAAATCTGAGAATTGTAGTTTGAAGCCAGTCCAGATGAAAAAGTCCATGAGACTGTTATTTCCATTAAAGTACTCAGAAAAAGCTGGAAGTGGTGTTGGGACTCAGTTTGTAGAACACTAGCCTTGAGCACAAAGAGGCTCAGAAACAGAGACAGTGCCTACGCCCTATGTTTAAGACCCATGAATAGCAAACAAAACCCTATATATACTTTAAAAAGTTGTACACATTTTCCTCTTTAGGTCCATCATGATCTCCTACCAGTAAACTCACTGCAGCTGTATTATTGTAGTGCATGATACTACAGCTTTGTGACCTGGGGATGTCTCTCCTGACAGGTTATTCCTACAAAGCTTTGATGGGTGGCTGTGTTTTTAAAAAATGAGTTTCTGTTCAATCCTTGTTTACAAATGAATTCACACATCCTCATGGCAACCTTCCTCTGACCAGGGCTGCTTGTGAATTTAACATAGATCTCTGAGACAGAGACATAATTTCATTTGACATTATTATCATTCCAGGAAAAAATAGAAATTGTAGTTATAAAACAATGTATCTATCCTGTTGAAATCCTGGTATTGATTTTCCTCATAGACTATGAGACCAGAATTTTTTATATATGTACAAATATATCATGGGAGAAGCATGGAATAATGAACCGTTCTTGATTCTTATGTGTTGATGAACCACAGCTTTATCATTAAATCCCAGTGTGAGATTTCTAACAATACATTGGGCCTACTCATTTAGAATCCTTAGATATTAGTGTAGCTTGCTCATTTAAAGGAATCAATTCTTTTTTATTGTGAGAATACTGTACAGAGAAGTTACAATTACATGGACAAGATAAATGAGTACATTTCTTATCAAGCATTGTTGCCTCTTCCTTGTTTCCCCTTCCCATCCTTTCCCATATTACCCCCACCTCCCCTCACCTCATCCTCACCCCCATCAAATTGTAAAGTTCATTTTTCGACATAACGACGTGTGCATCTCATTGTTGCAATTGGTCCATCTGTATCCCTACTTAAATGATTTATTTTTGCCCTTCCCCTTCACAAATTATACCAACATCAAATACAATGAAAGCAGGGGTTATACAGTGGGGGAGGGACATACAAAGCACATAGAAATCATCTTATAAATATGTTAGAAACAATGGCATGAAAGAAAAAAACATTTGAATACTTATCTTGGGGTTCATTCCCTAACATAAATGTATCTGACCTTTTCTACTTGACTCAGACATATACAAGTTATTGCAAATAAGGAAAACCATGGGAACTATGTTTCTTTGGGCCTGGATTACTTCACTTAATGTAATTTTTTCCAAGTCTTTCCATTTGTAAAGAAATCAATTCTTTCATAGAGCGATAACATTACTAAACTTGGGGGCACATGGCAAGAATGAGATGAGGTCGGCCTCACCTAATGGACTACACCTCACACCAGTTGCTGGAATCTGAATCTGCAAGCCCTGTTCTCCTGTGTTTTTTACAAACCTCCCAACCTCGCTCCTTACAATATAAACTAGCGGGATGCAGGTCGCTCACATCTGTAATCCTAGCTACACAAATATCTGAAATCCATGCAGACGATCTTGACCAGCTCAATTAGGAAAATGTGTTAAAATTGAGCCTCCAATGAGTAGTGCAAACAGGGCTGAAAGTGTGATTTAGTCAACGTACAGCCAACTAAACAGAAGACCCTGAGTTCAACCCTCAGGACTTAAGGGGGGAAAAGAGGGTGGCAAGTTGTAATGCAGGACTATATTCAAACTTGATATTGTTCAGAGGACGGGTAGTTAGTAGGAAGTGTCTCAATGGCTGCTGTCAATCAAGCCCTGGCCTAGAACTCTGTATTTGAAAAATTGTAGTTGTTCTTCAATGGTAACACTCAAACTACAAAAAAAAGACTCACTTTGTATGTATATAGGTATAAGTTTATGCTTTGCTCAACTTTGGGAAATCAGAACAAGAATCCACCTCTGAAAACAGAATCAGCTGTATGGGGGGAGGGAGGAAGAAACAGAATCCCTAGATAGTATAACATCAACCTACCTGGAACTACAAAGCTTGTAAAACCAAACTCCAACAAAGCATTGGCTGTGATTTACGGCAAGTTCTTGTCCCCTGCCAGGGCAACCTTCCCCCATGCCTGCTTTGCTCTCCAATCTCCTGTGTCAGTAGCATACATCAACACATAATGGGATACAGGCATTGGGATGCTTGCTGATCTTTCTATCCAACCTCATGTCTTAAATTCGTCTAGCTTCATGTCCCTAAGTTAATTTAGTCCAGTTCATAAGACATTAGGAATACATGTTGTTTCCAGATTCAATGTGTAATGTTTCCTAGCTGGAGCAGGTTATATCCCTTAGTCAATAACCCTTCAGTAACTGCCAGACAATCTTGGTGCCAAGTTCACTCTGAATTTTGCCTTTCTCAGACACCACAACTCCCTAAATTCAGTGTGATCCTTGGGTCTTCGAAGAGAGAAAGTTGGAAATACTATATGTAATGGACAGAGTGGCCAAAAGCCACTGTAAATACCATAGCAGTTCTGGCTTTGTCACCTACAACCGGTGGCAGCAGCCAAGCCTGCATGATATCCAGGCTGCAGTTAATCCTTTACAATCTGCAGCAGGTAGATCCACAGTCTACCACAGGGGCTTTTTAACAAATCTTAGTTTTTATGATTTGCACATTTTCTGTTTGGCAACGTGCAATCTAGAATACATTTTTGTCATCTCCTCACACATGCAATGTTTTTACTTGTTCTCCGTTTACTTTCATTCAGTTTAAGAAGCTTAATATTGTAGCAGTAAAGGGCCCAGCCATTGGACTAGGAGAATCCATATTGCCTCTTTGGGATGTAGTTTGGGCCAATGAAAAGGCTTGGTTCCAAACACCCTATACCCCCTTCAGACAGGATGTAGGTGGCTGCTCTACTTTTATATTTCCCAAGATTATGGGAGGCACGTCTGTGAGTACCTTGGTTAAAAATTTTTTAGACAATGTCCTAAAGATCTTTGGTTTGGGTGTTGTTCTACTCAGAGTATATGGTGTGTTCTCTGGGGACATTTCATCAAATCTATTTGGTTAGTGTAGTGCTCTGATCCTTCCCAGGAGAAGGCCATTTCTCCCATGAGGAGCCTCCAGATCTTCATAAATCACACTGATACACAGTTTTCTATCAAGAATTGCTCTTTTACTTCATAAGCTAAAAGCTGCCCTTTTAAAGTGGTAGTGGGAAGCCATGAACCAGTTGATCACACACAATTGCAATACTAGCCTTCTGGGAGGCTAATACTAGAATTTCAGTTTGAAGCCACACTGTATGCAGAGAAACCCAAGAGATTCTTCTTTCAGCTAGCCTGGAAAAAGCCACAAGTGTACCAGTGGCTGGAATGGTAAGTGTGCCAGACTTGAACAAAAAGAGTCAGGTTTTGAGCCAAAGGACCTGAGTTCAAGTCCTAGTATTCACAACTCCACCCCCTGCACCTGTACCCATACACCTCCCCCAACAAACGCACAAAAGCAGTTAGGGAGCAAACTTGTATAAATAAAAGATGTGGGGAGAGAAGTTCAGTATAAATTTGTGGTTCATTGTTTTCATTTTTTAAATTATCCCATTCATGATGAGAGATTGTGTTTGCATTTTCTCAATTACATATACCTTGTTCCTTAGTTCTACAGAGAGGCTGAGAGAGTTGGTAGAGAGGAGCATCCACAGAGATTGAACTTTGTTGAAGGAAGGAATTGGATGTCAGATTGGATGGGGGACAAGTTCAACTCCTCCAGCTCCATCACCGAGTGCCTGGAATTTGATCTTGCCAATTGACATGATGCTGTCTTCATATCTATCAGTGTGGGGAGTGCAGGAAGGCCATTGTGTCATGGAGAATCACTGTAGCTGAGGGAATTGCAGAAAGAACTGACAGCGCACAACTGGAGTAGCAGGACCTCCCTTTGGAGTTCACAACTAAGTTTACCTCTGTGTCACTGGGACCTACCTCCTCATGCAAAAACATCCAAGATCTGGGGGTATCACTTCCTTAGGGAGCCTACAATGAAGGGAGATAGACAGTACAATTTCAGGCAATCCTGGGAGCAATTAGAGTACAATGAAGAAGGAAATTTGTGTCTCCTCTCTGAAATTACAGAGGGTAAGAGTAACTGAGGAGAGAAAGCTGTAAGTCACTGCTGAGTGGGTAGGGTTGATAAGGAAGGCACATTGGATCTGGGAGTCGCCTGTATAATCCTAACAATTTAGGATACTGAGATGTGAACCATCATTATTCAGGGCCACACCAGGCCAAAAAGTGGGTAAAATCTCCTCTGAAGCTAGGGACGCATATCAACTTCACTACAATAGGAAGCCAAAAAAGGTGTGTCCAGGCCCTGGCATGTACCTGGACAGGAAGCAAAACCACAAATGACCAGCACAAAATAGGAGTATAGCTCACCTATTTACCAAGTACAAGATTCAGTTCTAACACAAGTACCATGAACAAGTATAAGCTTGGTGACATCGGTGTCCCAGTGTGATTCACTGAGATGGCTGTTGCATCTGTTGCTCTGTGTACTCCTGGCAAAGAGGAAGAGTCCGTCGACATCCCTCAATCTATGCCTACAAAGAAAACAAATGCTGAGCAGAACCACTCACAATGTCTAAGAATGGAGGGAAAGAGAGTAGGGATCATCAGGACCAGATAGACTGCTGCATGAGAGAAGGGCAGAGGGAGGCAATGGTGAGGTGGGTATGGGGTTTGTGTTTAGTGACTAATATGACTTCAATGGAAATATTCTGTCTTTGATTAATATGTTTTATGACATGTGCATTGAGGGAGAGCTGGGGCAGTCCAGAGAAACACTCGTGTAAATTTTCCATAGGTTGAAACTTACTCTAATGTAGAAGTTGTTTTTGAAAACTGAGATGTGGAGAAGTTTATAAAAGAGCACAGCCCCCCAATTCTGGCACTGGTCTCTGTAGATGTTCCTGCCCTATCCACCCTTCTACTGGTGAGTGTTTGTTCTCAGTGTGCCTCATGCTCCATCCCTTTGTGCTGCTCAAGCCAGAAGAGCTGCTGTTGTGCAGGGAGTATCAGGGAGCCCTGATGCACTTATATACCAACAGTGCTTCCTTCCCCTGGAGGCACAACACATTACAGATCTCTGCAACATCCTATCATTGCTATGAATTGGAGCTTCCAACACGTGGGCTTTGCCTGCATTAGGCCCCCACAATTTCAGAACAGCCTTTTGGGGACTTCTGAGACCTGGAGGGCAAGACAGGAAGGCATGGAGGCATCATCTGTTCCCATTGGAGTAGTGAGTTTGCCAGAAGGAGCTAATAAGATGAGAACCTTGAGAATGAGCAGTGCAGGGTGGCTAAACCATGATACTCTATGCTAACATGCCAGGCATTCACTGACCTTTATATGCTGGCCCTCTGTGTCCAACAAACCATGACCACTTGGTGTGTTTTCTGATGAGCCAGGAAGTGATTGACCAGCAACCAAGAATGACCAGTGCCAATGGGTTCATATGACTGAGTGCACTGTCCCATTATGAGAGATCCCTAGTAGATGTGAATGTACTGTTAAGTTGACAATTCTTTCCATCAACCAATCCCTCCATTTATAACTCAATTCACATCCTATGCCCTATGTCCAGCAGTCCAGTTTCAGTCAGTACTGTTCAGACCCAATACTTTGACGTCAAGTAGATGACCAGTGCAGCCCAATTTGGGGTAATTTTCCTCTTTTTGTTACTATAGGATGATAATGTATGGAAGTTGCCAGTCTCCTCATTGGATTGCATGCCCACAATGTCTGACCACACCCAATCCTGAGCCATTTCTAAAAGCCATAAGTTCTTAGTAAGTATAAAGTTGTCTTCTAAGAAATTCCATGCCAAGTTTTGGGCTCTTGTCTTTTCTTCAACTGTAGCCTGGCAAATCATCCTTGGACAGATTTCTGAGTTTTCCTGAAACTTGACCAGCAATCTGTGAAGTGTAAGGGTTGAGATCAGTCTCAGCCTCCTGCTTCCCTGAAATCCAGGAGTCCCACAAGGACAAGAAGGTATTCTGCCCTCAACTGTGAGGACCATTTTTAGCACATGATGGTATGGGTTCAGGTCCCATACTGCTCCACCTGACATTGAAATGCTGATTTGTACATTTTACTATGCTGTGTGTACCAGCCCCACCAAATTAAGGGTAGATCTTTAAGCTGGTTTTGAGTTATTACTGAAGAAGTTGACTTGCTAACAAGTAAATGCTAATTCTTTCACTAAAGAATCCTAAGATAACTATTCAAATGTTTTTGCTTTCATGCAATTGTTTCTAACATATTCATAAGATTATTTCTTTTTTGCTTTGTATGTCCCTCCCCCGAGGCATAACCCCTGCATGTTGGTATAATTTGTGGAGGGGAAGGGAAAAAAACAAATCGTTTAACTAGGGATACAGGTGGACCCATTGCAACAATGACATATACAAATAGTTATGTCGAAAAACTAACTTTAAAACTTTGGCAGGGGGGAGGGTAGGGGGCGGAGGGGGGGGATGGGAAGGGATGGGAAATGGAAACAAAGGAGAAAGCAATGATGCTTGATAAGAAATGTACTCATTTTCTTTCCCATGTAATTGTAACTCCTCTGTATGGTATTTTCAAAATAAAAAAGAATCCTTATTTCAGGAACATGTTATGATCATTGCAAGCAATAATCTGGGGAGTGTGTGGATATGAAATGGTATGGGAGGATGAGGGGGAACTAGAGGAAAGACTAAGTAAATTTGGATAGATAAACACCATCTAGCCAAATGGCATTTAGGAAGTGGAATCTTTGTATTGAATGCTGACAGTGGTAGAATTTTTGATGGTTCATAGTGTTTGGAAAGACTCAAATTTGTTTGAAGTCTCTGCAACTGAAGCACCTGCACCTTGATTAATACTCAGTGTATACAAAAAGTGCATGAGTGAGTGAAGTTGTAGATATACACACACATACACGAAGATGGAATTGAAGAGATGCTCTTAGTACCGACCTGGGACTAAAGAGCCTGTGCTACAAGCAGCACAAAGTGTCCTAAACTATGACAGCTATTGCTCAGATTGTATGGTCACCTTAAGCCATACTTCCAGCCTTTTTTCATGATTATTTTGATCGTTGGATCTCAAGACTTTTCTGCTTAGGCTGGACTTGGAACCACCATCCTCCAGATAAGCCTTCTTAGTAGCTAAGATTACAGGTGTGAGCCACCAACCCTGGCCTACTGCTTGTGTGTTTAAGTGGGAAATGGTTAACAGCCTTGAATTCACACTCTTGGGAAAATTCAGGAATTCCTTTTATTGTCCTGCACATGCAGCCATTTGGAAAAGAGAAAAGAACAGTCAAGAAAGGCTCCCTAGTAACAAACAGATGTGTATGGAGCTAGGTTGAAGGAAGCAAGATGGACCACCATAACAGTATGATGGCTAGAGATAGATGGCTCCAGTTAGATCAGATGAAGAGAACGAGGTAAGGACATGAATTGAAGGCAAATGGTAGAGAGCCATGTTAGAGCTATTGACTGATCTACAAAGGGAAGAAAACATAAAAAGTAGAGACTAGGCTAGGCATGGTGGTACGTGCCTATGATCCACATACACATGTAGCTTAGCCCAAAGGCCTACTTAGACCCTATCTCAAAAAAGAGAAAAGTGAATGAAGAGAACAGAGTGGAACCACATTCACTGGGTTCTCTGGACCTGAACATGTTGGCATATACTGTGTTTAGAATATACTTCCTGCTTGACTGGAGGAACTAGGCTGTGGTTTCTCTACTGTATGTTGAGAAAGAAAATGATGCTCTAAGATGGGAAAATTCAGTGGTCTTATGGTCCTTCTCCTTTATACTCTGTAACCAACATAAAAACCTGGGACAAAGTTAAAGTCAATGTAATATTTCTAAGCATGTATACATGTATATACTACATGTTTTAAAAACAAAAGAGTGTTCACTTGCTCCATAAAGTCATGGGAAGTCATGTGTCAGACTGACTCAGCATGGCAATGATTTTGGGAATATGAATGTCTTGGTTGCTTTGTCTCTTATAGTTATATCCACTTGGTGAAATGTGAAATCTATCAACGTGTTGAAATCTAAGGTGATATCCAGCAGCAATACCCTCAGCCTTTAGAACATGGGCTCTGTGCTCAGGAATAAATCACATTTCATAACTCAGATAGGAAAAGAAACCCCAGACAACCATTCTATTCCTGGCTCACTTCCATAAGATTAACAATTACTTGGCATTATTAATGGCTCATTGTCTTGCATATGAAGAGTTCACACATGGGAGCTGGCTTTAGAGGACAGAGTGCAGATAAAAAAGTTAGAAAAATAACCTCAAAACAAAGCAGACATTTTTAGTTCACATTTTTGGAGTCCATGTGATTCTTAATGAGTTATGTTTCTCTAAATCGCCTAGCCCATCTGCCAATTGGATTGTCACCCCACACAATTCATACTTGGTGTCCACTAGCACCCCCCCAGAGGAATTAGGGTTTGTGAGTACCCATCCTCCGTGTTGACATTGAGGGATAGGGCCCCTTCTATCTGATTGCATCACGTTTCACACCACATCACTCTGCTTCCTTTCAGGCCAATGAATTGTTGATCAGTGGATAGAAGCTCACTGTGCAGGAGATATATGGAAAAGGTCTGTTGTCCCAGGTTTCTGGCCAGGGATGTCATGGTTCTAATTAAGGAGCTTGCCTCCTTTAATACAGTTATTTATATAGTTTGTTCTATTACATGTTAGTTTAAAAAATAAAATCTTGGACTTGGAAGCTGGCTCAGCTGTAAAGTGCTTGCCTAGCATGCATGAAGCCCTGGGTTCGATTCCTCAGTAACCACATATCCAGAAATAGCCAGAAGTGTTGTTGTGGCTCAAGTGTTAGTGTGCTAGCTTTAAGCAAAGAAAACTTAGGGACAGTGCACAGACACTGAGTTCAGGGCCCAGAACTTACAAAAATGAATAAATTAATAGTTGATCAGCTGTTGCCACTTCAGGCCATAAAAATGGGTCACAAGGCTCAGGACTGTTGCCCTCAGAGCTCAGGTCTCTGCCCACAAACAGGGTGATAAGGTTCATGTCTCTCACTTTCCAATACCTAGAAAACCCTTAAATCATGAATGGATCAATAAAATTTGGTATATATGTATGAGGTTACACACACACACACATATATATATATATATACACATACATATATATATATATATATATATATGTATGTATGTATACACACACAGAGACCCCACTCATCCATCAGAGAGCATGATTAACTACCATTGGTAACAAAGTGGAAATACTGGGAAAGCATTATATTACGGGAAGTAATCCAGACTTAGAAAACACAGGCTGCATGGTTTCCCTTATTTGTGGCAGCTAGATTGCTCCAATAAATCCAAAAGCAAATACACTGGATTTTGTGCTAAAGGTTACAGATGAATTACCTGAAGCATAATGGACTCTATGAAGATCAGAACGTCTGATTTTTGTGTTCTCTGAAGAAATGTTTAATGGTCTGCCAAGAAAATAAAAACAAAAACTCCAAAAGTTTTTCAGTTGTTAATAACTTAGTAAAGAAGAATGCTCTCATCTGAGTGGACCAGATTCAATATAGTCACACACATTTTAGTGACTTAAAATCCAAATCCTACTGACATCACAAATAAGTGTGTCTTATTAAACATGACAAACAAAACTAAGGCAAATAACAGAAGTTTCAACGAAGTAAATTTCTTCTTTCTCTTTGCCATCTTAAACCCTCCATCTCTGTGTCTTCTGGTATGCAGATGAGAATCTAGCAAACTTCTTAAGGACCAGAGCAGATGGGATAGTCTCCACAAAGGCCAGATGAGCAGTGTGAGTTGCCAGGTACCCAGGGTAGATGTTTTTAGTATGGAAAGCTGTTAGAATGATCCTTTTCTCATAATCCAAACACACACATGTTCATGGCAATGTCCAGAAATGTCCAAGAAAGGCTTATAAAGGTCAAAGGTGAAAGAGCAATCATCTAGCTTAAGAGTTAAATGTTTCAAACAGGAAATGTGGTAGTGCATGACTATAATCCCAGAACTCAGGAACCTGAAGCAGGAGAATATTCAATTTTAGTCCAGCTACGCAATAAAGCCAGGACTTGCCTTAGGAAGTTCACATTTCCTATCATCACTTCCTAAAGAAAAATTACTTGCACAAGACGTCCCAACTGAGATTTCCATGGCACTCTCTCCATCTTCACTTTAATTGCCTTTTCTAGTTTCTTCTCTGTCACTATCCATTTCCCAGAAAATCAACTGCAATTCATCTCCCTTGGTCCTATCTTCTGTACACAAATGATTGCTGCCTATTCTAGTGCCATTCCCATTGTTTCTCTGTATTTTAAACATTGTCCTATCTTCATCTGAGTGATCATTTTCACTGGAACTCCATGGTATATTTGTGAGCTCAAGGTACTAGATGTGGTTATTTCTTTGGTCTTGGAGATAATTCAGTATTTCAATAATTCTAAATTTCAGGTGTCCTGATGTGCCCACTGTCCTAAGACTTGCTCTTCTGACCTGTGTTGAACTCTTTTGGAAAGGATCAGTACTCAATGTCCCACTTCCTTTTCTGCTGGTACCATCACCAGAGACATGGTATCAGCCCATGCTAGAATAAGTCTTTGGAAAGAATAATACAAAACCCAATAAAGGAAGCACAAGGAAAGTATATGGTGTTCAGTCTGAAAATAGAAAATTCATAGTGAAGCAAAATTTATGGGGTTCAAACCTCCATTTTCACAGGCCTTGGTCAAGCCATCATACTAGTTCTTCATGTATGTTTAACATTTACCCTCAGGCACTTCTAGTGTTCATATAACTCCTACTGACCACCAGGAGTCACTGGCAGTCCAGGGTACATTTGGGGCATGGTTGGAGGTGTCCTCCTAGAGGCCCTTTTTGGCTCTGACAGGCCAGGAATGAGAGTAAGCAGCCAAAAAGGAGGCAGCAGTAGATGTAGGGGAAGCTGCAGCAATGGCTACAGTCGCAGCCTGAAACCTGAGGGGCTGCAGCATGGTCATTGCAACCTTTGGAAATCATGCGCTCATGGGGAGCTCAATTAGAATGTACAGAGTAGGGATAAGTGGGGGTATCCTGAAGCCAACCTCCTGACAGCTGTGACCATGCAAACTGAAGATTGACAGCTGAGGGTGGTCAGTCCATAGGCGCAGTGGCTGGAAGGTAGGTACACATAGTGGTCACTTAAGCCCTGGTGTCATTTGACAGGGAAAACTTTATTTTTTTCCCCATCTAAGCTGCCTTCCTACCATCATCCACACACCTCACTTCGTGTATATCAAGAGCATAGGCAAGAGGCACCCCACTCAGTTTAGAAGAGATTTTGCAGTGGGCCCCTAATTACTCCTACCTCTTCAAGAGGATGCAGCTGGAGCTGTCCTTGGAAAGTCATGTGCAAACCCAGTGGGCACTCAAAAGGATGCATGTGCTGCTGAACAGAAGCATGAGAAGCTGAGACCATTTGAATGTGGTGATGGAGGTGTGGCCTAGTTGGTAGACTTATAGCCAATGAACCAGAGTCAGGTCCTGTGTTCAAGTCCCCATCAAACCCCAAAGAATAAAGAGAAAAATATCCCTTTGTGGCATTTTTTACATTTCACATTCCTTCTGTACTTTCAGTAAATACATCTCTATATACCCATGAGTAATAAATGTATTCCTTTTGTGTATGGATTAGGCTACATTTTTACATTACTGTATTTAGTAACCCAGGACCTCATCAATCATACTTCCACTCCATTTTTTCTGTTTTTTTTTCATTCATTTTTGTTTTCATCTATTCTTAGAGCTTGAAGTCCAGATCAGTGCTCTGTCCGTCATCTCTTTTTGCCCACATCCCTACTTTTTGCCTTTGTATCTGTATTTGATTCTTCGAACCTCATGTAATTTTCTGCCAGAAGTGGTCTCCAATGGTGGTTCTCAGATACCAATCTCCAGACTTGTGTATTCATGAGCCAGCAGCATCTGACTTCTACTGTGATTTGTGTTGGTGGTCTTCCAAATCATTTCTCAAAAACTAGGCTATTCCTGTGGCTCGTAACCCATATCCTTCACCTCTCACCCTCCTCAGAATCAGGGGTTTCAGGTTCAAACCACCAGCCAATAGCTTAAGACTTGTTTCATCTTATTTTTCACTTTTTTATCTTGCTGATATTTTAGATATTAATAGTTTCAATAAAACCATGGATTCGGGTCCTGGGAATGTGGTTTATTTGTAGAGTGCATGAAGCCCTGGGTTCGAATCCTCTTTCTCACATAAACATAAAAAATTGGTTCGAATCCTCTTTCTCACATAAACATAAAAAATTAGAAATGCCACTTGGACCCAAGTGGTTGAGCACCAGCCTTGAGAAAAAGTAGCTCAGGGACAGATCCCATGCCCTGAGTTCAAGCCCCAGGACTGCGAAAATAAAAACAAAAACAAAAAAAAAGAAATAAAACAATAACATGGATTGCTGGTGCAGGTGACTCAACCCATACCCCTAGCTACTCATGACACTGAGATCTGTTCCAATCTGAAGCCAGCCTGGGCAGAAAATCTGAGACTCTTATAACAAATCAATGACAATAAGCCAGAAGTGCAGCTGAGGTTCAAGTGCCAGAGTCCTAGCCTTTAGTGCAAGAAGCTCAGGGATAACACCCAACCAAGAGTTCAAGTTCTAGGCCTATCCCACAATTTGTAAATAAATTTAAAAGTAAATTAATTAAAAAAATGAAATATCTCTAATTGTTGGAGACATGGCTCAGTCTGTTGAGCACTAGACAGTACTTGAAAGTGACAGGTACTGAGTTCACGTCCTGGTTTCAGACTACAATAAAACAGAAAGGAAAACAAAGAAATAGACTAATATTAACTGAGGGGTGGTTGCAGGGCATAAGCAGGCCTTGCCTCCACTCCTCCATCTTCCAGCCTTTTCTGCCTCAGCAGATGGTGGCCTATACTGACCTGCAGGCAAGTGGAAGAGTCTGCTGGCTTGGGGAATAGTACCAATGCCCCCAGACCCCATCTCAAGTAGTCAACGAGGAAAGAGAGGATTGGGTGGGAGAGGCCAGAGTTGCTGCTGCCTTAGTCTTCATCTCATGGCAGCTGGCTCTCTGTCAACATGGTCATACCTCCCAACACCCTCAATGTCTATTTTTTCCAACACATATTTTATTTTATTTTTTTACAATTTCTTCTTTTAATTTTTTAATGAATTGATTTATTTTGTCCTTGGTTCTAGGTAGGACTTGAACTCAGGGACTGGCCATGTCCAAGACCATTTTTTTTGTTGGCCATGGGGCTTGATCTCAGGACCTGGGCACTGTCCCTCAGCTCTTCAGCTAAAGGCAAGTGCTCTGCCACTTGAGCCACAGTGCCACTTTCGGTTTTCTGGTGGTGTTTTGGAATTGAGTCTCACAGTCTTTTTGGCCCTGGCTGGCTTTGAACCACGATGCTCAGACCTCAGGCATGAGCCACTCGTGCCTGTCCTAGACCATTTTTCTTCAAGAAAACTGCACAATAACATTTCAGCCACATCTCAACGTCTGACTTATTTTTCTTGTTGGGTTATTGGAAAGAAGAGTGTCTTAAAAATCTGGATTTCCTGGATACTGGTGGCGCATGCCTGTAATCCTACTTAAACAGGAGCTAAGGATCACAGTTCAAAGCCAACCTTGGTAGAAAAAAAAAAGTCTGTGAAACTCTTATCTCCAATTGATCACCATAAAATTGAAAGTGAAACTGAGGATCAAAACTGTAGAGCATTAGCCATGAGCAACAATAATGCTGTAAGACCACCAAGACCCTGAGATCAAGCCCCAAGACCAAAATAAATAAATAAACAATGAATAAATAAACAAATAAATAAAGACTTTCCAGTGTAGGTCTCTCACACCTATAAACTTGGTAGTCAGGAAGCTAAATTCTGAGGATCACAGTTTGATGCCAGCCTGGACGGGAAAGTTTGGGTGACTCTTATCAGAAATAAGTAGAAAAGACAAAATGGAGCTGTGGCTTAAGTGGTAAAATTGCTAGACTTGAGCCTTTTGCTCAAGGGATCATGAGCACAGGGATCATCATGTGCAAGGGATCATCAAGCACAGGGATCATGAGTTCTATCTCAGGGACTACCCTCCCAATTGAATAAATAAATTAAAATGTTTAGGGCTTTGAGGAGTGACTAAGATTGTTGTGCGCTAGTCAATAAGCATGAACAGTAGGTACCAAGCTGGAGTCCTGTACTGATCTGGACATGTGTGGTTCCTGCCACCCCCACCCCCTCACCATCTGGCTTACAGCAGAGGCAGGCAAACTAGATGGGGAGGAGGAGGAAGAAACTGCTGGCTTTAGGAAATCTTGAAGATGCTAACAGCCCCCAGCTTCAGTGGAAAAATGAGTCAGGAGTGGATTTTGTGCAGGGGCATCTAGTGCTCCAGGGAGCAGGTGATGTGGGAGCTAAGAATAGAGTTGAGTCTCTGCTCCTGTAGGGCAAGAAAGGAGCCTGGGCTGGGCCCCTAGACCTAGGGAACCAGCAAGTTAAGGTAGAGTAGATTCTTGATGCCCCACATGTTGCCCTGGAGCAGCAAAACCATGGGGTACCTGGAGCACAGAAAGAGCTTCTGAGCTCTGAATCCAGTTGGGAAAACCTTGGATTTTGTCATTGGGTAGAGGTTGGTTGAGGGAAGTTGTCTTCAGATAGGCATGGTCCAGCTGTGCTACAGGCATAGGGTAAAAGCTGCCTGTCTGCTGGTTGAAGGCAGACAGGAGGATTTTCTTCCTTGGCAGAACGTGAATCCAGATCCTCAGATTGCTGATTTTAAGAACCTAGGATTGCGGATGTGAGCCACAACTGCCTGGCTCATTTGGGAAGGATTAATTGCATTTCTTTTTTTCCATATTTTTACCCTCAGGACCAGGACTCCCACAAGCCACCTGATGCTTTCAATCAATGGATATACTAACTTAGCCAGGCCTCCTTACCCCCTTAATGCCTCTTTTCTTTCAATTTTCCTTTTATTTTTTGTTTGACATTTAAACTTTTTATTTAATAAATTTATTTATTTTTCTCGTGCTTCTAGCACTGGAACTTAGGGCTTGGCCACTGTCCCAGGGTGTTTTTGCTCCAGGTTAACACTATAACACTTGAGAAGTAGCTCAAGTTTTGGCTTGTGTGTGTGTGTGTGTGTGTGTGTGTGTGTGTGTGTGTGTGTGTGTGTGTGTGTGTGTGTGTGTGTGTGTAGAGACTTTTATTGGAAATAAGAGTCTCATTGAAATGGCTATCTTTTGGTGGGTGTGGCTCACACCTGAAACCCTACCTATTCAGAAGATGAGATCTGAGGGTCCCAGTTTGAAGCCAGTATGGGCAGGAAAGTTTTTGAGATTCTTAGCTTGAATTAACTAGCAAAATCCAGAAGTGGAATTGTGGCTCAAGTGTTAGAATGCTTGAAAAAAAGAAGCTCAAGTTCAGAGCTCAGGCCCAGGCTTCAAACTCCAGGAATGTCCCTCACTAATGAATTATTTCAGGGCTTGGAAATGTGACCCAGTGGGTTGAGTGCTTGATAATGAGCAACAGTTTCCATACTGATTTCAAGTGCAGGCCTGTGGAAAATAATTGGCCTGAAGAGTCTGAAGTTCATTTTCTTTTTTCCTTTCATGTCTCTTGCCTTAACTACCTTAGGCTTCTCTGCAACTCTTACTCCACCTTTCAAATTCAGACAAGTGACTTCAAACTCTTCCCACTGAGCAACAGATTAACTCTTAATGGAAGCATGTAACTTAATTTTGAGCTAATATTAAAGGCATAATTATTTATGATCTTACAATCCAAGAGAGTAACCGTGTTGGGAGCAAACTCAATTTTCTACATGAAAAAGTGTCTTAAAATATTTTCAAACCAGGAATAAAAAATAGTGAACAGGGAGTCATTTATTGAAATTAGGGAAGGTAATGATGAAGCTTTCAAAAATATCCAAACACATAGGATAGGAACTCAGAGATGTTATAAGGAAAACAGATACTCTACTTGCTCTAGCTGAGAAATTGTGTGTGTGTGTGTGTGTGTGTGTGTGTGTGTGTGTGTGTGTGTGTGTGTGTGTGCATCCACCACAGGACTTTTACTCAGGCCTGGGTCCTGTCATCTGCTTATTCTGTGCAAGGATGGCAGTACACCACAGGGCCACAGGTCTTCTTATGGTTTTTTAGTAGTTAATTGGAGATATATATCTCATGGATTTTCCTGTCTGGATTTAGTTAGTATTCTGATCCCAGAAATCCTTGGATTAGTGTTACTCGGTGCTACCACAAAGTGACAGTTCATTAAACTGGGAGCAATATGGAAGTACTTGTGCAATATGCAAAGTAACCAGTTCATTAATTTGGGAGTAACACATGATCATATTAGATTGCCTTCAAACACATTGTTTATGATGAGTTTCTCAGAAGTCCAAAGCATAATCAAAACCTATTAGCCACAATGTATGAAGTATCACATATTATGGTGTAGAATATATAAAATGAATTAAATCCGTAATCAAAAGTCTTTACTAGGTTTGTTACTTAAAAACAAATCTCAAATGTAGTGTCAATGAAATGAAGTCCAGACAGGAGGCGTGCACCAAGCAGCAGAACACCTGCTTAGTATGCAAAGGCCCAGAGTTCAAGCCCCAGGACCATAAAGAAGTAGAAGAAATTGAAAAAGAGGAGGAAAGAGAGGAACAGAAAAGGAGGAGGAAGGGATGAGAGGAGGGACTAGAAAACCGAGGAAGAAGGGAAGAACACAAGAAAAAGGAGGAAGAGAAGAAAGGGAAGAAGAAGAGGAGAGGAGGGAATGAAGAGGGAAAAAGACTCAGGGAGGAGGAGAAGAGGGGACAGGAAGAGGAAGAGAAATGCAATATAACAACATGAATTGTTGGCAAACATCTTGGATAAGTGATCTGCATCTCCTTGGCAAGAATTATTTTCTCTTCAGAGAGACAACTTATACAGTGAAAATGTGGCTCGGTCATTTTGTCATCAAAGCATTACACTGAGTTTTTAAACTGCATTCTCACTGAATTTAAAGTTATCACAGATGTATTCAAATGAGGCAGGATGAGGGTGAGGACTTTCACATGCAGTGTGGGTTGAAGATCTCTCAGGAATATGTTGGGTATGTTGGAAGGCAATCAGTGATAAGACCATTGCTCCTGACCCTTTCCCGGGTCTATGTAACTGAGACTTCTTTTCAGAAGCAGAAAATAGAATGCACACTGATAAAATAAATTACACTCAAACAAGACTAACTGGAGACATACAAATTCTTCCCTTATTTGCAATAACTGTTATATGTCTGAGACAAGCAGAAAGGATCAGATACATTGATGTTAGGTGAAGTGAACCCCAAGATAAATATTCAAATGTATTTTTTCTCATTCTTGCGATTGTTTCTAACATATTTATAAAATGATTTCTTTGTTGCTTTGTATGTTCCTCACCCACGGTATAACCCCTGCTTTCAGTGTATTTGATGTTGGTATAATTTGTTGAGGGTAAGGGCAAAAACAAGCCGTTTAAATAGGGATACAGGTGGACCCATTGCCACAATGAGATGTACAAGTCATTATGTCAAAAATGAACTTTACAGCTTTGGTTGGGGAGTGGGGGAGATAGGAATGGATGGTAAGGAGAAACAAAGGAGGAGGCAACAATGCTTGATAAGAACTGTACTCATTACCTTGCCCATGTAATTGTAACCCCTCTGTAAAGTATTTTCACAATAAAAATGTAAAAAAAGGTGGTGGAGAAACACTGAGCAGTGGCCACAGCCTGCCATCTGAAACATTGGCCAGCTATGCTATCTCCTGCACAACAAACCAGATCAGGACAAAGTTGCGGAGGCACAGGTACTGTGTGTTCAGGACAGAGAAACTGTGATGCCACCACTTCCAAGTGCTTTAAATATATTACTATCTTATCAGATGTTAATGTTTTTATTTTTCAATAATCCTTTTTGGAAGCAATACTGTTTCATTCTCTCTCTCTCTCTCTCTCTCTCTCTCTCTCTCTCTCTCTCTCTCTCTCTCTCTCTCTCACTCACTCTCTCTCTCTCTCTCTCTCTCTCTCTCTCTCTCTCTCTCTGTCTGTCTGTCTCTTTCTCTCTCCCTCACTCACACACACATAAACAAAATTATAAAAAAAAACTAACTTATTACAAAAAAAATGAACAGTTATCCAGGCGCTGGTGGCTCATGCCTATAATTCTAGCTACTTAGGAGGTTGAGAGCTGAGGATTGTGGTTGAAAGTCAGCCTGGGCAGGAAAGTCTGTGTTCCTATAGGAACTCTGGGTTATTTTTACAACTTTGCTTTTATCTAAAGCTATTCTTTTAAGAAAATATAGTTTAAAAAACAATGATAACAAGAAATAAACTGTTCAGGAAAAAAATTTATACAGAATTGAAAGATATAAAAGTACTTAAGACTCAGGATCATTGTAGCATTAACAAATATGTGCCCTCTATAGGTTGGATATGTTTTCACTTCTTTCATAGAATTATGAAAGGTTATCAGTTGATGTTAACCAGTTTGTTCATGCTTTTCTTGAGCCACTAATGCTTTCCATGTCAAATTTTTAGAAACCTTTACTGATCCATTGTCATGAATTTTTACATTTATGTTTTGATGGTTTTTACATCTCACATTTAGCTTGATAATCATTTTTTTATTTTAAATTTTTGTATAAGGTTTGAGGTAGTATTCTAAGATCATTCTTTAAAACTAGAGAGGAAATATTTCCAATAAACCCATTTAAGGTTCTATTTTTACTTCATTAAGTCATGGCATCGTTTTCAAATTCTATTGACCATAAAACTAAGAATTTGTTTTTGATAAATCTGTTACATTCTTCTATGTGTCTGTTATTTCACTAATAAACATGGTAATAAGATTCAAATCTAGTATGAGGGCTCAAGCAACATCATTTAACAAGATTGTTCTGACTGACCTGTATTCCTGGAATTTAATACAAATTTATTGAGCAGGTGGACCAATATTCTACAGAGATATCTAGACGTTTGATAGTCACTCATATTTTGCACCTTGTGAAAACACAAGACCCCAGATATTATATTAAAAAATGTCTTTAGAGAATGCTTGAAACAACTAAAATTAATTTAGTTATAAGCTAAGATTTAGATAACACTATAGCATAATAAAGTTCAATGATAACGATTTGAGCTGTATTACAGAGGAGAGTGAGAGGGGATAGAATGATGGACCACATAGGAGCTGTGTGTCATTGGTATTGTGTTTCAAAGAACAGAAAGACTTCAGAGAAGACAAGGAGGAAAATAATCAAAGTGTCTTTAATCAAGTTTCTTTTTAATCCACCTAATAGTGTGGAATGAGAGTCAGAGAAGATGGGAAAAAATAAAATAGAAAATAACGCATTGTATAGACCTCTTACAATGTAAGTAATTTGTAATAGGAATATGATAATTAATTTCCAAAGAAATAAGAGAAACAATAGGTAAACTCTAAAGGCAAAAAGAATGAAGAGAGAAAAGAAGCAAAGTAAAACCTTTATCAATAACAAACACAAGAGTTTGGAAGTGAAAAGGCAGTGGAAATATTCTAAATAACAATAAAATAACTACTAAAATTGCTAACGTGGATAGAATATGGATCACATTTTATCATATATAATTTTGAAAAAAACATACTAGGAATGAAAATTTTCAATTCATAATGTAAAACACTATTAAATTATAAATAGACAGTATAGTTCAGTGGTAAAACCTTGGCCTAGCATATATGAAACAATGGCATCACTTCCAAGCATTACAAAGTACACACAAAGCACACACACGCAAAAACCACATAAACACACACACACACACATAGAGAGACACACACACCACATAAACACATTTAGAACATTGATATTATCAGTTAAAGAGGGAAAGTATCACAAATAGTTAAAGTAGGTTAATATGTGAAATAATAATATTGCTCGTACTATTGAAAAGTTTAGTAGAAATAAAATAGTCACAATATACTTGGATTCTTACAGATTAAGTAAATTGAAAATTAAGAAATATAAGACATGGGCTGGGAAATAGGCTCAGTGGTAGAGTGCTTGCCTTTCATGCATGAGGCCCTGGTTTCGATTCCCCAGCACCAAATAAGCAAAAAGAAAAAAAGCTGAAAATGGTGCTGTCGCTCAAGTGGTAGAGCGCTAGCCTTGAGTTGAAGAGCTGAGGGACAGCACCCAGGCCCAGAGTTCAGGCCCCATGACCAGACTCCCCCCAAAAAAAGAAATAGAAGACATGAGAACCTTTGCAAACAAGTTTTATATAATAAACATTTTGACGGCTGGGAAGATGGCTCAGTGGTTGAGCGCTTGCCTTGAATTGCCTGAGGCCCTGGGATAGATTCCTCAGCACCACATAAGCAAAAAGAAAAAAGCCGGTAGTGGTGCTGGGGCTCAAGTGGTAGAGTGCTAGCCTTGAGCTGAAGAGCTTAGGGACAACGCCCAGACCCAGAGTTCAGGCCCCAGGACCAGACCACCACCCCCAAAAAATAAACATTTTGAAACATGTATCCTTTAATTTTGACAAATAATTAATGTTGCTAGTGTTTTAACTCAAGATTTAGAATATGATAACCAGGTGCTCTATATCTCGCTATGGATGGCTATATCTCTAATCATTTCCCTCTGGATATTTTTATGATAAGGTTTATAGTTTCTCAGAATCTCCCAAGTTGCAAACCCTATTTGTAGTTCCTACCATAGGTAGAAAATGGAAGCCACAAATCACCATGCCCAGCTCAAATTCTTTTTTTTTTTTTTAATTGTATTTTATTTTATTTGAGAACATACTGTACAGAGGGGCTACAATTACATGGGCAGGATAATGCATACATTTCTTACCAAGCATTGCAGCCTCCTCCTTTGTTTACCCTTCACCTCCCTTCCCCGCCTCCCCCCTCCCCCCACCCAATTTTACCCCCCTCCCCCCACCCAATTATACCCCCCTCCCCCCCCCACACCGACATTGTAAAGCTGGTTTTGACATGACATTTTGTACTTCTCATTGTTGCAACAGGTCCACCTGAATCCTTAAACGACTTGTTTGTCCCCATCTCCTCCACATGTTATACTGACATCAAATATAGTGAAAGCGGGGGTTACACTGTGGGGGAGGGACATACAAAACAACAAAGAAATAATCTTATAAATGCGTTAGAAACACATGCATGAAAGAAACGAAAACATTAAAATACATATTTAAGGGTTCATTTTCCTAACATCACATTATCTGACCTTTTCCGCTTGACTCATACCTATACTAGATATTGCAAATAAGGGAAACCATGGGACCTATGCTTGACTCTCAAATTCTTTTTTAATTCAAGTAAAATATTTATTAAAAAGTCACTAGGAAATGAAGCCTTTCTTAATAAATTATGTGCTTCTTGAAAATACAGTTAACTATTTGTTACCTGGAAAAATATGTTTAGAACTATAAGTCAATCAATTTATTTAAATTCACCAACCATATACAAATTAAGAAAATAATTTTAAATATGTACAAGTTAAATATTTTAAAAGCAACATATGTGTGCCCAAATAATTTATATGTGTAAAAACCATGCAAAATTAAATTAATTAATCTTACAACTCTGAAAAAAGAATTACCCTAAAGAAACAAAAGAAAATAAGTAATTAAGTTCAATATTTAAAATCTAAATAATAAAATGAAGTGTACTCTTAATTGACTAAAGTAACTGTAAACCCTCTTTATATCAACTTTATAATAAAAAATGCATGTACAAAAAAAGCAAAAGTACCCATTGATACATAGCAACAACAACAGCATCAGTAGTTATTTGAGTGTACAAAAAAAAAATCGATGGAGGTGATAACAATGTTCTTTCCATAAGAAATGTACTCATTACCTTATTTATGTAACTGTAACCCCTCTGTACATTACCTTTACAATAAAATTATGTTGAAATTAAAAATAAAACCAATAATATAGCAATTAAGAATTCTTAGAAGCCATTGGTTAAAAACTTTGTAAAAAGATGCCCCAAGTACTCAAGGAATATAGTTTGATGATACTATTTAAATACTTAAACTTTATCAGAGAAGCAAAAAGTTTAAAAACTGTTACAAAGTAAAGTAATAAATCAGAATATATTACTGTAATAATTATTAGATGGATTTTTAGTGGTAGTCAAATATGTAAGAAATGAGGCAATATGCCATTCAGTTGCACTTAAGTGAGAAAGAATTTTCTAGGTCTTTTAAAATATATCATAAGTTTAATGAAGAAATTATTCTGTTGCATCATATGATAATCAGATAAAGATTATATTAGAGCAAAATACAGATTTTTTTATGTTAATTTGGTTTTTGGATGTTAATGTATGTAGTTATTTTGGTTTTGGGAATTTCAACTTGGGGTATTGTTCTTACTAGTCTGGCATCATATAAGTGGTTAATATTAGGATAGGGGTTCCCTTTCCACAAAAACATGCACCTGATCTGTCCTTTTAGCCTTCTCATCATCATTGGCATCGGAGTTGCACACCAACTTGTCTAGCGTCCTACCTTGGATAGCCTGGATCCTGTAGTCCTTCCAATGTTAGTCTCTAGATCGTGCAGGATGGTGGAAATAATCCAATGCACTCAACTATAGCTTGAGAAGGAAGTCCACTAAACTTTGTCCTGGTTTCTGTTCTCAAGCCTCCTGAGTAGTTAAGAGTACAGATTGGAGCCCCTGGTGCCAAGCAGTAACAGTATTTTTAAAGCAATTAGACATATATATGACTTAGGCTTGTGATTACCTCAGGAAAAGAATAAAAGACCACTGAAGTATAGAGGAGAAACAGAATTTTAACTAGCTACTCAGAGGGTGAGTCAGCTTAGCTAGCTACTCAGGAGGCTGAGATCTGAAGACCACTGTTCAAAACCAGTCC
>NW_027203602.1:0-22500 GCF_024711535.1 Dipodomys merriami
GAAACAAAGGAGAAGGCAACAATGCTTGATAAGAAATGTATTCATTACCTTGCGAATGCAATATCAATATCAATAGGAAAACATCAACTATCTTTTATAGGTAAGAATAAGAATAGAACTTGGAAAATTAGAAAACTGATTAATATGATACTTCTAACTTGATCCTTTTTTGAAAATTCCTTTATTGCCAATAAAATGTGGGATAGTTAAAGAAATACGAAAGCGTCCTAATGTAAAGCAAATTGCTATATGTTTGCTTAGGATTGCTCAGCAGCAATCCTAAGGAAAAAAAAATCTTATAAACAGGGTGAATTCAAAGACCACCTTCTGTTATTCAGGTCACTCAGTAGACAGCCATTTAACATAATATGTAATGAATATTCTTTCATTTCTCAACAAATTACAGCAATACTAACACCTTCATGAAATAGAGCATTCCCAGTTTAACTTCTTTGATGACTGAGTTGAAATTAGATGAAAGGGGCAGGGGTGTAATTAACAGATGTTTCCAGTTTAGGGGCCAAAAGCTGCTCTGGAAATTGCAGGTGGCATAGCCATGTCATAGCCTCCACCTTGCACTTGTCCTGGAAATTCTCAGCAAGATTATGTTCTCTTGATTTCCCTTGAGAATCCCTGTACCAAAAACAGCTCTTGTGGTAAACTTGAGCTGAGAAACAAATTGAATCAAGAACACTCCCATGATTCCCATTACTAGAGTATACTGCTTCTTTTAATTATAGCACAGAGATTTATTTTGAGATATTTGAGGGGAAGAGAAACTACAAGTATATTTTTAAAGACAGGGACAAGAAAATGAGCCTGTCATGTTTTGGCACTGTCATGATTGAGGGACGAGCTTTAGGCCACATGGTGTGGTAATTTGACAACATAAACCCCTTTTTGATTTCTACTTAGGTGAATAATGACAAAATAGAATAACTGAACTGTTTAAAGGTAAAGATTTTAGGTTCATATGTCAAAGCCAAAATTAAACAAAAATACATATAGCTTTTGAATTGCTTATATAGCACAAAGCCTAAGCAACATGGTTATTTTTGTTTCCCTGAACTGTAAAATGACAAATTTGAGATCTTAGAAAAATTAATGATGGAGGAGAAGCCTGGTGTCTCATGCCTGTAATCCAATCTACTGAGGAGATTAATATTGGGTGGGCTGTGGTTCAAGGTCAGCCTGGGTAAAAAGTTGGAGAGACTCCATCTCAACCAATAAAAACTGGGTGTAATGGCCCATGCCAAGTTTAAATTGGAAAGAAACAAGACGGCTGTGGACTAGAATAGTCCAGTCATAGTCCAGAGGATCTCTTTAGAAAAATAACTGAAACAAAAACAACTTGGTGAATGGCTTAATTGGTACAACACTTGCAGGGCAAAACCATGAGCTCAAATTGCAGTACTGAAAAAAAAAGGAAATGAAAAGTTATATTTTAGTTTATTCTTCCTAAATATTGAAAATTGACATTTTCTTTTAGATATCAGATTGACATTAAAACGTATAAAGCATTTGGCTATTATGGTAGAAAATTCTAGCTGTTGATATTGAATTTTTCTGTTCTTTCTAGGCATCCAGCTAGACTGAATTTATTGCTGACAGTATCTTAAAGTTACTGCAGCGTGACTCCAGTCAACAGAATGAGAGCAAAGAAAATGCATAGTCCTTTAGGGCCAGTCCATAACAGGTACCTTGTGTAGTTGTCTCTGTCCCTTTCCCTTCAAATTTGACAAAAATGAAAGTAATGTTCTTGAAAAAAACTTAATGAAGTTGTTAAAGCTACAGGATGAAAGAATATGAATCTTTGAATCATTTTGTAGGAAGTTATTTTTCAATCAGTCTTTGACCACAGTGAAGGAAAATTTCTCTCAAATGGACCCTCTGAGATATGGGAATTTTTTTTTTTGTTATTTTAGTGTTTATTCAGGGACTGGGCACTGTTTCTGAGCTCCTTCTGCTCAAGGCTAGTGCTCTATCACTTAAGCCACAGTGCCATGTCTGAATTTTTCTGTTTATATGATACTGAGGAATCAAACCCAGGGCTTCATGCATGCAAGGCAAGAATGGGAATTTCTTTTATTAACTACATCACCTTACCAAATACAGCAGGTTAGACTGATTAGAAATTAAAGTTCCTATTAGTTCTGTTACCAACTTTCCATTGTGGTGAGAATTTTAAACTTCATAGTTTTATATTTTTCTCACTCTATATGTACAGTTTCAACAATAATTCCCATTGGGAAAATTTTGCTTCCACTGGTATTATGTCTTACATAACTGCCCTGACTGAATGTTTTGTCAGAGCCAGGGATTTGTGTACTGGTAACTTTTTTTAGTTAACAATGAAATTTAGAACTGTGGGCATTTATTAAAAGGGAAATGAAGATAAAGTACATTCATTATGTTAATTCCAAGGTTCACAATCATTTTTTCCAAAAGGTATCCCACAATAAATACCTTTCAAATAAATTGTTTGGAAATCAGGACACAAATGATCATTTTTATTCTGTTGGCATAAAGATAGCTCTTTGAAAAATGAATAATGACTAGTCTTCAAAAAAGACAAAATATATCCTCACCTTGGTGTTCTCTCATAAACACATTTTCAGATGATAGCTTTATCTTACATGCCTACTGACTAAAGACAGACAATCCCCCCCCCCTTTTAAACAAAGCTTTTATTCAGAGACACAATCATAGGTCACAGTATAATTCTCTATACAAGAAAGTTTTATTTTTCAATCCTATAATTTCCATTTTAATGCTACAAATACTTTTGTTACCGGTTCTAAACCAAGATTCTCATATAAGGAATTAATCAATCACAGTTCCAAAGTCACACTCTGCAAATGAGAAAACAAACTGTTCTTGGGTTTACAAATTGAAGATTATGAAAATAAATTCTAAGGTGTTGACTCATGCATGAAATTCTATCACTCTATCAGCACTCAATTTATATATGTGAATATTTATGAACCCCTGGAGCTTTATAAGTAACATGAATGAGAATTTTTGGTAAAGAAAGCCTGGGAAGATCGTTTTACCTAAAATTTGAAGAAAAGCTCAACTCCTAAATGTGGTAAACTTCCTTTGGAACAGACATATAAACTTTAGTTCTTGTCAAGGTATTAACTGATTCATTGTTGTCTTTTTTCTTTCTTGATTAATGTACCCACCACAGCAGTGACTTCTGAGTATTCCAAAGCTTTACAAAATGGAGCTGGATATTTGAGTACTATCAGTAGTGAATTACTCATTGGCACTAAGTCTCAGGTGCCTTTCAGAGAAAATCCATGTTGCTTCACATTTCTCATTAATTCTCATTTCTCCTTTTCTTTCTTTCTTTCTTTTTGCTCAAATTTTTTCCTCTTTTCCTAGACTTAGCCCATTCTTTCCATCCTAGCTCACGCTTTAAGAGGTAGTATTTTGTCGCATCTTTGCTATTGCATTTTATCCATCCATTTCTGCATCCCAGATTCTCCCCAAGCTGTTTCTTTAATCACAGCTTAAAGAAACCCTAGACTAGAATAAAATAGCTTAAAGACCATTGTCACTTATAATGGATTGTCTTTTTTTTATTTTATTTTATTTGTGAACATACTGTACAGAGGGGTTACAATTACATGGGCAGGATAATGCGTACATTTCTTACCAAGCATTGCAGCCTCCTCCTTTTGTTTACCCTTCACGTCCCTTCCCAGCCTCCCCCCTCCCCCCCAATCCCAATTCTTCTCCTTCCCCCCCATCCCCCCCCCCCCGCACCGACGTTGTAAAGCTCGTTTTGGACATGACAACTTGTACTTCTCATTGTTGCAACAGGTCCACCTGTATCCTTAAACAACTGGTTTTTCCCCATCTCCTCCTCAAGTTATACTGACATCAAATATAGTGAAAGCAGGGGTTATACTGTGGGGGAGGGACATACAAAGCAACAAAGAGATAATCTTATAAATGCATTAGAAACACATGCATGAAAGAAAAAAAACATTAAAATACATATCTAAGGGTTCATTTTCCTGACATCACATTATCTGACCTTTTCCGCTTGACTCATGCATATACTAGATATTGCAAATAAGGGAAACCATGGGACCTATGTTTCTTTGGATCTGGCTTACTTCACTTAATATAATTTTTTCCAAGTTTTTCCATTTCCTAACAAATGGGGCAATGTCATTCTTTCTGATGGAGGCATAGAATTCCATTGTGTATATATACCACATTTTCTTGATCCATTCATCTACTGAGGGGCATCTGGGTTGGTTCCATATCTTAGCTATGGTAAATAATGCTGCAATAAACATTGTTGTGCTGGTAGCTTTAGTGTGGTCTTGTTTGTAAACATTTGGGTAAATGCCCAAAAGTGGGATTGCTGGGTCATAGGGGAGTTCTATGTGAAGTCTTTTGAGGAACCTCCATACTGCTTTCCAAAGTGGTTGAACAAGTTTACATTCCCACCAACAATGAAGTAAGGTTCCTTTCTGTCCACATAATGGATTGTCTTTAACGTTTCAGAATTCTGTTAAGTGGTCATCTCTCTCTCTCTCTCTCTCTCTCTCTCTCTCTCTCTCTCTCTCTCTCTCTCTCTCTCTCTCTCTCTGTATCAAAATAGTAGGCATAGAAATGAACAACATTTCAATATCTAGTATTGAAAAATCTTAGAATTTCTAGGGCAGTATAAAATTACCTATAGAATTCCTGGCATATAAGATAGACTCAAAAAATATTAGTGCTTTAGTTTTTGCTGCATATAATTTATGCCCAAACTTTATAGCTTTAAACAGCAATCATTACCTTATACATTCTCATAGTTTCTGTGGATCAAGAAGTCCAAAGGGCTAGGTTGGTCTGTCCTTGCTCAGTCTCTCATGCAGTGCAGTCTGAAGTCAACCTGGATTAGTCATCTGAAGGAAGGACAAGCTGGCTTGGATTGTCTACTTGAAACCTGTTTCTCTCTAGTATAACTTTTGCATGGAGCTGCTTGGGTGTACACATGGTTGAGTGATTTAGGAAGTCAAGATGAAAACTGTTCACAGACTACCTTTTCCATTGGTATTTTATTAGTCACATATCTATAGTATTGATTTGATGTGGGAGGGGGCCTGGCTACCTAAGATTATGAGTTCCAGGTGATGTTGATCATCAGATTGCATCTTGGAGACTGGCTGTCATAGACACGGATTCCCTCAGAGGAAATAATGTGACTTGACTAGAATTCCTGGAATGCTTTTAAAGTTTTTGGTGATTATTTATTCCTTTTTATGATAGTTCAGCCAAACTATTTCCTGTTTTTCTTTCTTCCTTCCTTTCTCTTTCCTTCTTTCTTCCTCTCTTTTACCCCTTCCTTCCTTCCTTCCTTCCTGCCTCCCTTTCTCCCTCCCTCCCTCCCTCCCTCTCTCCCTCCCTCCCTTTCTCTCTCTGTTTCTCTTTTTCTTTTTCTCTTTCTCCCTCCTATCTTTCCTTTTCTCTCTTCCTGCCTTTCTCCCTCTTTACCTCCTGCTCTCTCTTCTCATCTCTCTATTTCTCACACACACACATCTCTGATTTCACTCACATTTAATCATTTTTGTGTATAATTAATTGCAAGTGTTAGAAAACAATAAGAATGGGTAAAATTCTACATCAGGACCCAAAGGCTTCCTGAAAAATCTGCAGGCCTCTCATCTTTCTTTTTTTTTTTTTTTGTCGGTCGTGGGGCTTGAACTCTGGGCCTGGGCACCGTCCCTCCACTCTTCAGCTCAAGGCGAGCGCTCTACCACTTGAGCTACAGCGCCACTTCCGGTTTTCTGGTGGTTTATTGGAGATAGGAGTCTCACAGACTTTCTTGCCCGGGCTGGCTTTGAACCACGATCCTCAGATCTCAGCCTCCTGAGTAGCTAGGATTACAGGCGTGAGCCACCAGCGCCCGGCTAATCTTTCATTCTTAATGATTCTAGGTTGCCATCTTATGTCACCTCCATTCTACTTAATCCCAAAATGCATGACTAACATGCCTTCTTCATCCCTGCTTAAAATCCTTGATGGTTTGTTTCTGCAGAACATAGTCAACTACTTGAAACTGATATAAATGTCTAAATACTGGTTTCTAAGTTTGTATGGCGACCTCATTTTCCATCATTTAAAATTATTCTCCAGAACTAAACTACCCCATCAGAGGCTGAGAAGACTGATTTTTAGATGTAACACATGAAGTTTTCACATGCTCACAATGATCGTTGTTATTCTCACAAAAGGGTTGCTCATTTTTTAATGAATACTTAATGACAAGCATTGAACAAAATATATATGTTACATTTCAGTAAAATCATATACCAAGACCTTCAGACTAATTATCTCCATTTCAGTTGAGATAATAGATTTAGATGTTAATTTCTGTTCAGCTAATACAAGAGAAAATTCAAGCTTACCTAGCTCTGCCTTGAAACTTGAAAGGCTATTTTCTTTTAATGCCATAAAAACTCTGACTATCAGGAGGTATTTACTGGGGTTAAATCTTAAACCTGCCATTTGCAGGTAGAAAAACTTTATACAGATTGAATTATTTCTCCAAATGCCCATTTCTTCATTTATAAAATTAGAATATAAGAAAGCACCCTAGGGGCTGGGAAGATGGCTCAGTGGTAGAGCGCTTGCCTTGCATGCATGAGGCCCTGGGTTCGATTCCTCAGCACCACATAAGCAAAAAGAAAAAAGCCAGAAGTGGTGCTGTGGCTCAAGTGGTAGAGCTCTAGCCTTGAGCTGAAGAGCTGAGGGACAGCATCCAGGCCCAGAGTTCAGGCCCCACAACCGGACCCCCCCAAAAAAAGCACCCTATAAAATGTTTAAAAGGACTTATACAACTTTCATGAGAATCAAAGGCAGAAATAGTTGAGCTGCTAGTACTATTTTATCTAATCAGGACTATTCTCCACTTACTTCAAATGACACATTGTAATTTGACACCATGTCTAATTTGATCAAATGGAATTGTTTTCCCTGAAGTTCCTCTGTGACTTTACTCTTGTAACTATTTACGTATCTGTTCTCTATTAGAAAAGACATTCTGGAAATCTTAAGTGATTCTATCTTAGTTGAAGTACCCTTCAAATCAAACTCTGAGTCAAAGATCTCTGAGTCAAATAGACTTCTTACAGATGCAAAGAACATGGGTAGGTAAGGAAGAAAGCACTCAGAAGAGGGAGGGCCCCTGCCAAGTGATTTGTTTGTTATCAAGTCAACTATTGTTGTAGATAATTGATCACTGCTATGCCACAGCCAAACTCTGGAAAACTATGTGGAAACTTACTTATCGGGATTATCCAGACCAAAGGAATCACACTTTTATATCCCTCTACTGATTAGCTATTGGTTATGTGTTTTTTCTGCACAAGTCTTTAGCTATGGTATATTCCTGTACTTGTGTACCTGTACTCTTTAACAAACAATATTGCTTTGCTTGTAGTGTTCATAGGCAAAGTGGGTTTTCAAGGCTGAAGGCAACCCAACAATGATTCCAGTGCTCCCTTGGACAGGCAGCCTGCTAGAGAGAATAGAGATGGAACAATGGCAGTGACTTGTGTGTGTGTGCCTCACTGTGAGTGTCCTCATTGATGTGCTTATTCATCTGCCTTTGAACTTTTGCAATCTCTGTTCACTTGGAATTTTCTTGTGTAATGATAGTAAGGAGTGTGCAACCAAGAAATATTTAAAGATACAGAGAAAAGGAATTTTCAATATGACAACAAACTATAGAATCAGTTTTAGCTTCTTATTTTCCCCTAGCTGATTAGAAACTAAAAGAAAAGTGATTACAACTCTAGGAAGAAGGCCTGACCCTCACCATATGTGGTTTGAGCAAGATTGTAAGAAATACAAATGAAGATTGTGTGCTTGCTGCAATAGACAATGAGTTTTATAGTAGGGACACAACTGCAAGTTAGGTAATCAAGTAGGTTAGAGCTATTGATTGGCCCAATGACAAGAATTCCTGAGCAAACTGCATTGTACTAAAAAGGAGGTCTAAAAGGTAATAATGGTTAGGTGTTACCTGAATTTTGTGTCTCTAGTAGTATTCAGGTCATTGCTTCTGCATATTACAAATGATTAGAGTCAAATAGTGTTGGGAAACAATGTGGGATGTAGACAGAGCTCTACAAATGAAAATATGACATACCTATCTACATGAATTTGGAGCATCAATTTTAACACTTGTGAGATTAGGAAATCACATTTGTAATAAAAAAAAGTAAATGAGAAATTGTAAGGTTAGACATCAATATCTATTGAATACCTCCATTTAAAGGGGAAGCATAAGCTAGGTGCTGGTGGATCACACCTGTAATCCTAGCTACTCAAAATGATAGCCAATGCAACAGTGATACTCACAAGACAGTATGTTGGAAAGAAACTTTACAACTTGGGGAGGGGACCTTGTGGAGGAGGGAAAGTGGGAGAAAAATGAGGGAGGGAATAACAATGTTCCACAAGAAATGTACTCACTATCTTATGTATATAACTATAACCCCTCTGTATATCACCTTGAAAATAAAATTAAATTTAAAAAAATAGATAAAAAGGAAATGTACAGAATAGGGGACTTAAGAAATTGTAATCCTGGGATGGGAAGGTGGCTCAGCGGTAGAGTGCTTGCCTTGCTTGCATGAGGCCCGGGGTTCGATTCCTCAACACCACATAAGCAAAAAGAAAAAAGCCAGAAGTGGTGCTGTGGCTGAAGTGGTACAACACTAGCCTTGAGCTGAAGAGCTGAGGCCCAGAGTTCAGGCCCCACAACCGGACCCCCCCAAAAAAAGAATTGTAATCCCTCTGTACCTCAACTCTATAACAATAAATTAAATAAATTTCAAAAAATAAAGAGGCTAAGATCTAGCCCATGTAGGAAAGTCTGTGAGATTCTTATCTCCTATTCACCACCAAAACCCAAAAGTGTAGCTGTGGCTCAAATGGTAGAGCACCAGCCTTAAGCAAAAAAGCATGGGCTTTCAGTTCAAACCCTAGTACTGTCTTAAACAAATAAATATAAATGATCAGATTGAGCCAACATTTGCCATAATGAAATTTGAATTGTCAAATATCCTAATGGTTCTTAAGACTCACAGCTTGCATTAGTATAGATCTTCAGAATATTTATGTGCTGGTAAAATTTTTATGAAGACCATGATATAGACGGAAGAAAACTCATCAGTATTAGCAGACAACAAGTTGTCACCCCTAGACCAGATGAATCTTGAATAGCCTTGCAGTTATTAACTCTCAAAAATGATGCAGACACAAAATTATCCTTTGGAGAATGGGATGTCTGATAGTGTTGCTCCCATTGTCACCCCTACCTTCCTCCTCTAAGTGCGTTCTGTGCTTTAGCTGGATAGTCAGCAACAATCTCCCTCAAAGAAGAAGCTGCACACCAGCCCCATTCCTCCTCTAATTATTTAGCTTATGTCATTGAAATGTAAACTTAAAAAAGGCAGGGATACTAAAACATATTTCAGGTAGGTTACCTGAAATTTGTTACTTGGAACTTTTTTTGAAGTTCCCCAAATAATCCTCAATCTCTATTTAGAATTGGAGAGATAGACATCTTTCATGTCCAAGTTATACCTTCCATTCTAGTGGATGGCATTGACAGTTGCTTAATTATTTCAGATGAGTGATAGAAAGTACAATCTAGGAAGAGGAGAGAAATGCAAGCAGTAGGAGCAATAGAAAATACAAAATTATTGGTAAAAAATGTATGCATTATCCTGCCCATGTAATTGTAGCCCCTCTGTACAGTATGTTCTCAAATAAAATAAAATACAATTAAAAAAAAAAGAAAATACAAAATTAAAGAGTAAGGTGTCAGAAAGGAAGCGGTGGCATCAGAGGTGCCTTGGAAAATTATCTTTCTTTTTTTTTTCTTTTTTTATTGTGAAAATACTGTACAGAAGGGTTACAATTACATGGGCAAGTTAATGAGTACATTTCTTATCAAGCATTGTAGCCTCCTCCTTTGTTTCCCCTTCCCATTCCTTCCCATCTTCCCCCTACCCCCCACCCAATCCTCCTCCCCCCACACCAAAGTTAAAGTTCAGTTTTCCACATAACGACTGGTACATCTCATTGTTGCAATGGATCCACCTGTATCTTTATTTAAACGATTTCTTTTTCCCCTTCCCTTCCACAAATTATACCAACCTCTTTTTTTCATTTTATTTATTTATTTATTTTATTTTTTATTGTGAAAATACTGTACAGAAGGGTTACAATTACATGGGCAAGATAATGAGTACATTTCTTATCAAGCATTGTAGCCTCCTCCTTAGTTTCTCCTTCCCATCCCTTCCCATCCTCCCTCCACGCCCCCACCCAATCATCCCCGCTACCAGCCCCCACCCCCCACACCAAACTTGTAAAGTTCATTTTTCGACATAACGACTTGTACATCTCATTGTTGCAATGGGTCCACCTGTATCCCTATTTAAAAGCTATGTGCCTTGGGGAAGGGAGGGAGGGAGGGGATGGTAGGGGGAAAACAATGGAGGGGGTAACAATGCTCAAGAGGAAGTGTACTCATTACCTTACTCATGTAACTGTAACCCTCTGTATAGTATCTTTACAATAAAAAAATTAAAAAAAAATAAAAGCTATGTGCATATGACCATATAAGATGATGCTAAATGAAATGAATCCCAAGATAGGGACACAAGAGGTTTTATCTTTCTTGCTGTTGTTTTTAATGTACTTATAATGTACTATGTGATTTTTTTAATTTCTCTTGTATGTTCTTCTTCCATGGTATAACCCCTGTTTTCACTGCATTTGATTCTGGTGTCCTGCATCTTGTATATACATTTTTCTAATTTGGGGAGGGGAAGGAAAATAACAAAAAGCAGAAATAAGGATACATGTTGGCCCATTGTAACAATGAGATGTACAAGACACTATGCTGAAAATTAACTTTACAACTATGGTGGGGGAGAGTTGGGGACATGGGGAGGCAAGAGACAGTTAGGGAAAAACAAAGGAGGAGGTAACAAAGTTCAATAAGAAATGTACTCATTACCTTACTCATGTAACTGTAACTCCTCTGTACTGTATCTTTACAATAAAAATACATATTTTTAAAAGAAAATGACAAATGTGGGTGAATTTTTTAAAATGCCAAATAGTTTTAATATTTAATGCATTTGAGATAACCAAAACCCACTTAGGAACAAAAAGAACCAACTTAAAGCCCTTCCTTAGGAAAGACAATAGTAGCCTCAGAATGTTATACCGGAATTTGATCACAAGATAGAGAGAAGTCACAGTCTGAGAGGTCCAATCAGGAGTCTTTATTAGAAAACCAGCTACTGTGAGGGACACATGTGCCCAAGAAACTGACAGCCTCAAATATACTTAGTACTGTTTTAAAACACTGAGGCATGTAGATAGTAAAGAAAGAGCAGAAAAACAAGTTTAACAAAACAGATAAACACTAATGGAGAGTTGAGAGGGATGCCATGGTGACTTGAGGAGGGCCAAGAGATTTGAGGCATGGCACAAAATGATGCTGAGATATTGGGACCTAAATAAGGTCATGGTCAGCGACAGGGTCATGAGGAACTTGAGAGTTCAAAGAGTCTCATGAGTTCATGGTACAGGTCTGGTGGTCCAGTAACCTATTGTCCAAGTCCGTGCCCCTGCCTCTAGCAATTCAGGCATGCCTATCACCTAGGGGTAGGGGTCAGGATTCAGCTATAAGAATTTTTAGAAAGTCTCTCATCCAACAAGGTGTCAAAAATGTTGCCAGTTAGAACTAGTATCCATATTTCAAGAACAATCAGAGAAAAATGAAAAACAGCCTCAGATGGTGAAATATGGATACTTTGTCTAAATAATACTGTCTGTCCTCAGCACCATCTTGGTGTCTTAATAGGTGTTAGGAAATTTTCACCCAGGTCCAAGGACTGTAGAGGTGACATAGGATTCTCTTTGAACTACAGCTATGTTGTGAGTTGTTAAATTGCAGATGTATCATGGGTTGTTTAGCTCCAGAAAAAAAATGTGTTCCAGAGAATACTTGCCCTTGCTTAGCCCTTATTGTTCCCCCTAGATAACTGGCCCTTGATTGACTCTGATTGTTACCCCTGGATAGCTTGCTTTGTTTCTGTAAAACACACTTTGCTAGTTCCCATACTATGTGACATCTGCCTTGATGTGGCTTTTGCCTTCATAAACTTTGTGCTAGCTGCATTAGGCACTGCAAGTTTTTTTGGGGTATGAGTCTGCTTGCAGTCACTGGCTCACAGCCATTATGAGTAAAGGATGCTTCACTTGCCAGGCCCTGGTGGCTCATGCCTGTAATCCTAATTAGTGAGGAGGCTGAGATCTGAGGATCATGGTTCAAAGCCAGCCCAGGCACAAAAGTCCGTGAGATTCTTATTTTCAATAAACCACCAGAGAATCAGAAGTGGCACTGTGGCTCAAGTGGTAGAGTGCTAGCCTTGAGCTGAAGAGCTGAGTGACAGCGCCCAGGCCCAGAGTTCAAGCTCTACGACTGACAAAAAAGGGGGGCAGGGAATGGCAATGTATTTCTAAAGTGCTGTGTTGTATTGTAACTACCTAAAGATAATAAAAATATAATAGAAATTAATAATTAATTTTTTAATTAATTGTTTAATTCTAAACCATAACAAGGGCTGGTTTTGAAAACAAACAGACCTGAATTTAAATTTTGATTACACCTCACTCCCTTCAGGTATAAATCCAATTTTAGAAGCCTTCTTTTAGGAAAAGTAGAAAATATAAAAATAAAATTAGGAGTGAAAAAGGTGTCAAGTTGATGTGGTGACACAACCTCTGCTCCTGTATTATGTGTCATAATGTGGCAGTGTTATTATAGACATGTCCTACGTTGTGATGACTGTCAATAGCTAAACATACGTATATCACTAACCCCCAAAATGTGTCTTCACTTGCTACTAACATCTCCACTGTCATGAGAGGAAAGTGATGACAAAAGTTGGCCTGATTTCAATTGAACTATCTTACTTTTGAAAAGCTAGGAGAAACATATGACCATGTGACCATAATTCTAGGACGTGTGTGTGTGTGTGTGTGTGTGTGTGTGTGTGTGTGTGTGTGTGTGTGTGTGTGTGTGTGCTGGTACTAGAGCTTAACTCAGGGGGGTCTCACTCTCGCATTCAACTCTTTCATTCAGGGCTGGAACTCTATAACTTGAGCCACATTTACTCTTCAACAACTCCCCACCCCGACCCCAGCCACCCTCGATCCTTTTTTTCTTTCTGGTTAACTGGCAATAAGAACCTCTTGGATTTGTCTGCTTGGACTGGTTTTGAGTCATGATCCTCAGCCTTCTAGGTGGTAGGATTACAGGTATGAATCACCAGACTAGCAATTCTAGGACTTGATACAGAGCCTTGAGATATTCTATTTTGCAAGTGGAGTAGCTGGAGACCAAGCTGCATGATGGCCTGATAATTCATGTGGATTCATTTGTGATGTCTGTTAGTCACACTATACCTATAAATAACCCTTCTCTTTCTCACAGGTCATACACTGGGGAAGTAAAGGAATGTGAAGGAATGTTCATGGCCTAAAGTAAATGATCAATGGTGAATAAAGATTAAAAAATATTAAATTTTGCAATCCAATGATAGTTCCTTTTGTGAATTTCACTATGGGGTAAGTACCATCCAAACTCTCAAAGGTTATTGAAGGTTTTGTGTGTTTGGGCTTTTTTCCCACTTACAGGCAGTCAGAGAGGGCTACTTAAGTATTTTGTGTCATTCATTTATCTTGCTAGCTATGTTCTTTGACATGCAGAAGCTCCACAGTTTAATGCAATCCCACTTTATCCAGCTTTTCTTGTATTTGTTGTTTCTGGATCTTTATTTAGGAAGTTTCAACCTGTGCCAAGGAGTCTTAGAGTATCTCCTATCCCTTCCTGTCATATTTTCAGAGGGTCTGCTCTTACTTCAAGGTCTGTGATCTATTTGGAGTTGAGTCTTGTGCAGGGTGATATGTAAGTATCTAACTTGACTTTTCTAAACATTTATAGCCAATAGTTTGAAGCCAGCCTGGGCAAGAAAGTGCATGATATTTTTATCTTCAATTAGCCACCCAAAAGCTGGAAGTGGCTATGGCTCAAGTGATAGAGTGTTATCTTTGCGCAAATAAAGCTCAGGGACAATACCATAAGGCCTGAGTTCAAACCCCAGCTCCAACACAAACATACACACACACACACACACAAAATGGATGCACAAATTCATAACCAAGGTCATCTTGCTTAGACATTTTATTTTAATAAAAGTTTCCGAGTGAATATCAACCATAGTTCTGGCAAAATTGCAGAGATGTTAGGAATCGCTGGCAAGTCAAAATAGGAAGAAAAATTGCCAGAGACCATCCTGAAGAGGAAAAAGGAAAGATAAATGACTTCATCCTCCAGGAAATGGACATGGAAAAAAGAGTGAGACATATGATGAAGGGAGACTACTGAATGCCCTAGGGGAACTCTGTGCTTCATTGCTCCACCTAGCGGAGTCAAGGGATACATGGCACTTCTTCCCATAGTTGCTGTACAAGCAGTAGTATCGCTTTGGCCAAACCCAGGTGTGGAATCTATTGAGGATAGTCCTGTGAACCAACTTGGAGAGCTGAACTACACAAAAACTATGCTTAGCGCTATTAATAAGGCTGACAAAATGCAGAACATGGAAGTGTGCATATGTGTATATGGCTATATGTAATCTTTGGAGGAAAAATTCTAATATGATTTACAAGAAAATACAGATACAAATGTGGGCATGCACTCTCATGTTGCTAAATAAATTCATGTCTATCAGTAAGAGAATCTTAGCCAGATCCTGAAGGCAAATTCACCTTTAATTAGCCTCCTCCTTAATTAATCTCCTCCTGTTCTTTTTCCCTCTCTTCCTCTTCCTCCATCTTTATGTTAGTGGTGTTTTAGCTTGTTAGGCAGGCATTCTATCACCTGAGCCATGCTTCCAGCCATTTTTGCTTTATTTTTCAGAAAAGGTCTCACCTCATGGTTATTCCTAGGTGGCCTGAACCATGATTCTCCTATTTATAGTTCTAATATAGTTGGGATGACACACAGCACCACAGTCAGCAATTGATTCAGAGGTGATCTTTCCAATTTTTTTTTCTTGGGGGGGGGGGTCCGGTCATGGGGCCTGAACTCTGGGCCTGGGCTCTGTCCCTCAGCTCTTCAGCTCAAGGCTAGTGCTCTACCATTTGAGCCATAGCACCACTTCCGGCTTTTTCCTTTTTGCTTATGTGGTGCTGAGGAATCGAACCCAGCGCTTCACGCATGCAAGGCAAGCGCTCTACCACTGAGCCACCTTCCAGCCCCAATCTTTCCAATTTTCTAACCAAGATTGTCTCTGACTCTGCCTCTCTAATAACTGGGATTATAAATTTTAGCTACTGCACTTGACCTTGTTAAATTTTTGTTGCTGTTGGTCATAAGTCTTGAACTCTGGGCCTTGGCACTGTTCCTGAGAATAGCACTGATTGGAGCCACAATGCTACTTCTGGTTTTTTCTGTGATTAATTGGAAATAAGAATATCATGGACTTTCCTGACTGGGTTGGCCTTGAACCACAATTCTCAGATCCTCAGTAGCTAGGATTATAGCCATGAGCCACCAGCACTTGGCTTCTTGTTGAATTCTCTAAGGGAAAAGAATATAATCTATGCCTGTTGAATCTCTTAAAGTGGTGCTTGGCATACAGTAATTACTAAGTATATATTTGCTGCATGAAGGGCAGATAAATGGTGAACAAAGGGTAGTTGACTTCAAGCCATTCATAGGAATGGCTCAGTAGCTAGGATTATAGCCATGAGCCACCAGCACTTGGCTTCTTGTTGAGTTCTCTAAGGGAAAAGAATATAATCTATGCCGGTTGAATCTCTTAAAGTGGTGCTTGGCATACAGTAATTACTAAGTATATATTTGCTGCATGAAGGGCAGATAAATGGTGAACAAAGGGTAGTTGACTTCAAGCCATTCATAGGAATGGGCCTATTCTTCATGAGCTTTGTTCCACTTGTAATACTTCTTCTAGCTCAAATTAGTCATAAATATTATATCACATAAATTGTTAGAGCACTTCCTTTACCCATGAGAAAAAGTGAGTCTTCAAGGGGTGAATGACTGAGAAGATGGCTCAACTAATTTGCAATCTGATCTGTTCTCGAATCCCAGGGATTCTGGCTTTGAATTCAGTGTTGTCAAATTATTACCAGGAGATATCTTTAATCAATTACATGCAGAAATATTCTCCTATGTTATTCTGTATGTAAAGCATAAGCATGCTCATGTTTGTGCATGTGTGCAATGATTTAGACGCTCCAGATTTCCTCAGTACTATTTGTATGGGATGCTCAACTCTGTTTCACATCCATGTTTAACTGCTGTTTTGAACCATTGTCTTGTCTGCCTTTTCATCTAGTGTATTAGATTTTTTCTTCTTTGCAAGTGGATAGTTTATAGAATTAGCCATGTATAGTATTAGACATGATTCTAGGAATCCTGATCTTGAAAACAGTTTGTACTCCTCTTGCACATGGCCTGTTCTGTGTGTGGATTCTGTACGAGCAACATTTCTGTCTTCCTGTAGTACAATTACTTTACATGAGCTATGTGATCTCACTCTTGTCATCTCAGATGCCCTCTGCAACTAACCTTACACGACTGTGTCAGTCATCTTCATTAAAGGGTTCCCCAAGCTTTGACACAGAGTGTGGACCTTGGCAGCTCTTTTCCCAGGGCATTACAGATAGTGCATTACAGATTTTGGTTCCCTCTGCTGCTCTACCATCCATGACCCAGAAGCTGACTTTCATTGACCTTCCTATATTTAATTCCAGTCTCATTTTCTTTCTTCCATTATTACCTTTCTCAGTCTCTGTAATGCCAGGTGTCAGGTCATACTCAGCTCAACTTTCACTTTCTTCATTGAACTTCTCAATTCTCCTGAGAGTTCATTTTTTTCTTCATTAAGGCTGCATTTTGAAGAACATTCTGAGGGTATAAATGGGGTTTTAGCTCATGCGTAGGAAAAAGTACGTACTTTATTTCTGATTATAGATTATAATTTAAAGCAAAGCATCATTCATATATGAACTGCTGTAAGCATGAGGGATGGAGTGGACAGGGACCTCTGTTGCCAATGCTCCCAGGGGAGAGGCAGATTAGAAATGAATGTGCATTCAGCAACAACCAGGTAGTTAAATTGCTGTGAAGAAAAAGCAGCAGGGGGAGGAAACAGCAGTAGAGATGAAGGAGCCACACTTTGGTAGAGTGAAGAGCTGCTCTGAAGACTGGACACTGAATTGAATGAGTAGACAACACAGAGTCCAGGAAAAAAGTGTGTTCAGGCAGAAAGATGTGACAAACACAAAGCCTGAGGTGAAGGCCAAGCCAGGGCATTTCAAAGACAAACAAGAATGCCACCTCTCCTGCAGATTGGAGTTCAAGGAATCCCAAGGGTAGTCCAAGGGTAGAAGGCTGGAAATGGAGGCTGAGATCTGCTCTGAGGATCATGGGTCTCAGCCAGCCTGGGTAGAAAAACACTGTCTCCAATTGGCCAGCAAAAAAGAGGCAAAGATGTGGCTCAAGTGGTAGAGTTTTGAGACAAAAATGCTAAGAGGGAGTACAAGGCCATGAATTCAAGTCCAAATACTGGAATGCATGTGTACACATGCACACACACATGTATACACACACACACATACAGAGAAGAGGAGGAGGAGGAAGGAGGAAAGAATGGAGGAAGGAAGGGGGAGGGATGGAAAGAAGAAAGGAAGGAAGGAAGGATCTAAGAAAGAAAGAAAGAGAAGGAAGGAAAGAAAGAAAGAAGAAAGAAAGAAAGAAAGAAAGAAAGAAAGAAAGAAAGAACGAAAGAAAGAAAGAAAGAAAGAAAGAAAGAAAGGAAGGAAGGAAGGAAGGAAGGAAGGAAGGAAGGAAGGAAGGAAGGGAGAAAGGGAGGGAGGGAGGGAGAGAGGAAGGAGAAAGAGAAAAAGAGAAAGAAGGAAAGAAGAAAGAGAGAAAGAGGTGGTTAGGGTCTGATCTCAAAAAAATCAAGAAGGCCATGGATAGGAAGAACTAAATGACTTACACACTAAACAGCAACTCTAGCTATTGCTAGGGTATGTAGGGGGCAAGGAGAAACAGTGGAAATGTAGGGAATGCAGGTAGGTGACCACTAGAGCAAGACCTCTGTAGAACTCAGTAGTGTGTTAGCAATGTTGTTATTCCAGGGAAATTTTGCTGTAATATGTAAAGGAAAAAAAAAAGAGGCAAAAATGATTCCTCACTTTGAGGCAAAAGGAGAATAGAGAGGCCAGTAATGATTTTTGGAAACTTGGCGTATGGGTGCACATAACTTCTTTGTATGGTGGGTAGAAAAGAAATTCAGGAGTTCTAAATAGAGCTCATCAAGTGGCATATACTTGTAATCCTAGTTTCATGGGAGGTGGAGATCAGGAGGATTGGGATGGAAGGCTAGTCATAACTGAAAGCTAGTGAGATTCTATCTCATTCAGTAAGCTGGGCATGATATTTCCCACCTGTGATTTCAGCTAGGTAGGAAGATTGCAGTCTGGGGTTTCCTTGGGCCAAAAGATAATAAATAACACTTGGTCCTCCATTAAGCCTGTACCTCATTAATTCACTCTGGATAAATCTATAGGTCTAAAAATTCTTTTAAATGCTAAAAAGCTATCTGAATTGTGGTATAAAACAGGACTCATCATCATTTATTCCTCACAAGACTTCTTCAAATGCTGTAATGGAAATAAAATAAGCCTAAAATTCAAGAGAGAGAGAGACATAGACAGAGACAGAGAGACAGAGAAACAGAGATAAAAAGAGAGACCCTTTCTGAGAAAATAAACTAAACAGAAAAAAAGGGCTGGAGGTTTGTGCTTGCTTGCCTAATAAGCACAAGGCCTTCAGTTCAAATCCTAGTATTCGGGGGGTAGGGGGCACAGAATAAAGAATGTTGAAAGGGAATACATTAATCAAGATGTCTTGTGTCAGAGACTGACACCTTGAAAGGAAACCCATTTGTATAACTACTTAAAGGTAATACAATTTTAAGCTATATATTCACTTGAAAGAAATAAAGAGAACTCTAATTTGTGTTTGACATGCTAGACTTACAAATATAAAATTCAAAATAATAACAAAAATGTTTTATTTCTGTTTTAAATGCATAAATTTAAACAATGTCAATTCTATTAACATTGTGCTTTTTGTTCTTTTCTGAATGCAAGGAGTTTGTATCTACTATTTTACTTTAAATCTAACTTACCCCCTCCCCAAAATTTGTGTTCTTTAACCTCACACACAAAACCGTTTTGTAATTGATTTGCAAAGGGAGTTTTGTAGAAAAGCTTGTGCTTATACTAAGTATCTATGCATGATTTAAAATATACAAGGCTGAAAAACCTCCAAGCGAATTTAGATTTGAAATCTGAAAAGAGAGCCATAAATGCAGAGACAGTGTTAGTAAGAGCTCCCTTGGTCCATTCAGCCTCTGATATTCAGTGATAACAGGGCAGAATAGGATGAGGTCAGTCAGCTTCCTGAGAACCTCCATGTCCTCTGGGGAAAGACCATTAATTTTTTGAAACTTGAATACTGTCATGGTTCAGAGTTCGGAACAGACTGGCCTAGAAATAAAAGAACCTGCCTTTCATTCCCATCCCTGCCACTTACTGGGATGTGATCTTCTGTCTCCATACATTTGAAATAGAGCCGTCATTATGAATCTGTTGCAGAGCTTTTGAGGATTTCTTACCATTATATAGAGATACACTCAAGGACCATGAAACAATATGCATATAAGTTTTCTTCTGAATTATAAATATCTGTTAAAAATCCCATAGATAGAAATATTTTATGGATAAAATTGAACTGAAAAAGAGATTTAAGGACAATGCTGATGTATGCAGCAAAGGAACTTTCTAAATCTTCAAAGTAATTCTTTAACTTGTCACAAGTTCACAGTGGTGCTACAGAGCTTTTATGTAGTGGACACTGACTAAGGCATAGGAATGAATTCCCTTCTTAAAAAAAGTATAAAGGGCTTTTTAAAGTGTCCTGGGTCTATACCAGCAGGTATATTGAGATAAGGCATATAAAATTCCCTTTTTACGTAAGCAATTTTTTATGTCAACAAAGTTTTGAGTTAGTTTACGGAGCAATCTTGGTAAAAATGATATAGTTAATGAAATGGATTTACAGGAAAAACAAAAGAAAAGAAAGTATAAGGGAATGTTATTACACAAAACAATTCTGAGGGATTATTGTCACAAATTGATTATGATGTGTTTCTTAGTTTCTTGGGAGGCCCAGACAAAGGGAAACATGAACAATGACTCAGTGGCAATTTCATAGGGGCAAAGAATTTGCTTTGTTTCCCAAGAAAGATACAACTTGGACAGTCTAAGCCCATATTCCCCTTTCTTCATTAAGATGTTGAGGCCTGAATGGTTATGAGTCTTCAAACTGAGAATCAACCTTAGCAATTTGAAGGTGCCACATGGGAGAAATCACCCGTGACTTTAGACTTTCTAAATGTAAACATTCTAAGTGAAATCCAGGAAACAATCTGAAAAGTTAACTATGATTAACAAAATACCAAGAAGTACTAGATTCTCACAGCAGATAGGGCATCAAGCTAAAATATAAAACTATGTCTTTCTGTGTGATACTATTGCTTATTCCTACTTTTATTACCCAAGATAAGAAAACTTATTGTTTACACTTTGTTTTTTGCTGAAAAGTTCTGATTTTGAAATCAAAGACAAAGCAATTATACTCAGGAATCAGATAAACAAGGCAGGATATCTTTAAAAAGGAAAACAACATTTAGGATGCTAGGAGTTATGTGGGTGCTATTTATGGATACCAAACAATCATCAAAGGCAGCAACATGTCCACCTTGTGATTAAATAACTAATTTTGGTGTGAAGATTTTAAGTGTACATTGCATTTTTTTACTTCTTGAATGTTTTCTCTAGACTTTACCAACTTGGAAACTATCCAGTACACATACCGCAAAATTTAAACTGCTGAAACCATCACATATCACAAAGCACATGCAGTTAGGTGCCTCTCAACAGTTAACCTCTCCCCTACGCTGCAAAAAAAAGTGGAGAAATAAGAATATTGAAAGGACAGTGATATCTAAAAAAGATGTTCCTACAGTCGAATATATAGGGGATTCAATACTTGAATATAAATTAACATAAACTGTCAATCTTTAATTTAGACATTTCTGTCCTGTATTAATAAGTAAGAAATGCACATTTATTGTTTTTATTATTTTTACATTCTTTTTTTAATGTGAAAATACTGTACGGAGGGGTTACAATTACATGGGCAAGATAATGAGTACATTTCTTATCAAGCATTGTTGCCTCCTCCTTTGTTTCCCCTTCCCATCCCTTCCTATTCTTCCACCTGCCCCCCCCACCCAATCGTCCCCGATCACCCCCCCCTCCGCCCACACCAAAGTTTTAAAGTTTGTTTTCGACATAATGACTTGGACATCTCATTGTTGCAATGGGTCCACCTGTATCCCTATTAAACGTTTTGTTTTTCCCCTTCCCCTCCACAAATTATAACATCAAATACAGTGAAAGCAGGGGTTATACTGTGGGGGAGGGACATACAAAGCAACAAATAAATAATCTTATAAATGTGTTAGAAACAATCTCAAGAAATAAAAAAAATCATTTGAGTACATATCTTAGGGTTCATTTTCCTAACATCACCTTATCTGACCTTTTCTGCTTGACTCAGACATATACTAGATATTGCAAATAAGGGAAACCATGGGACCTATGTTTCTTTGGGCCTGGCTTACTTCACTTAATATAATTTCTTTCCAAGTCTTTCCATTTCCTAACAAATGGGGCAATGTCATTCTTTCTGATGGAGGCATAGAACTGCATTGTGCATATATACCACATTTTCTTGATCCATGCATCTACTGAGGGGCTTCTGGGTTGGTTCCATATCTTAGCTATAGTAAATAGTGCTGCAATAAACATAGTCGTGCTGGTAGCTTTAGTGTGGTCTTGTTTGTAAACATTTGGGTAAATGCCCAAAAGTGGGATTGCTGGGTCATAGGGAAGCTCTATGTGGAGTCTTTTGAGGAACCTCCATACTACTTTCCAAAGTGGTTGAACAAGTTTACATTCCCACCAACAATGAAGTAAAGTACCCTTCTATCCACATCCCCTCCAGCATCTGCTGTTATTAGAGTTCTTGATTATAGCCATTCTAACTGGGGTGAGGTGGTATCTCAATGTTGTTTTGATTTGCATTTCTTTTATGGCTAGGGAGGTTGAGCATTTCTACATGTGCCTATTGGCCTTCCTTCTTTCCTCCTCAGAGAAGTTTCTCTTTAAGTCTTTAGCCCACTTATTTATTGGGCAGTTTTTTCTTTGCAGATTTGTTGTTGGGGG
>NW_027203602.1:25000-66561 GCF_024711535.1 Dipodomys merriami
AAAATGTAACTTTTTCAGTTTACCTAGGGAAAATTAGTGTTCCTTCAAACAGTCTGATGGTCGGCAAATGTTTTTGAGCTCCCGAATACACTCCTAGACGTCTGTCATCAATTCCACCTTCAAAACTTTTGCCTTCAATCAGAGTTTCTGAAGAGCATCGATACAATTAAAGTTAATCAATATAGCTTTTATTGTACTTGGTCTCATAAAAATATAATAATTCTACTTTCAATGAAGGGAATTAATTAGCATGGCCTTGAGACATTGCCCTTCATTTGAAATGTTGTGTGTGTTCTATTACTGTCATAAATTTTCATTATGTTTTTTTTTCTTGAAAACAGTCCGAAAATATTCCTTCGGCAAACATTTACTGAGTGTGTGCAGTGTTGCAGAATGTACTTAGTGCTGGGAGCCCAGAATGCCCTAAAAGATCCATCCACCTTGGGTATTATGTACATAATCAAGTTTGAAAGTCTGGATCATTTTAGCAACTGAAGGAGAAAATCATTTCTGAAACTATAAGTCTCTTTAGTATGGGGAATAAGGCTGAGAAACTTGTCTTCATGGTTTCCAGCCAGGAGATCTATCTATTTAAAATCACTTAACATCAGAATATGTAAGCAAACGTTTAAGGGCATCAAATGATTACAACTAAAAATGTAGCATGCACATATTACTTGGATATGGTAGTTTATATTTTATTCAAAAAATGGATTGATAAAAAGACTTTTCTCCATATGAAAGGCAATGTCCCCAAATTCAGTTTCTTTATTACACATTCATTATAACTCTAGCTTTTGTTGGGAGAGAGATGAGATCCTCGTTCAAAAACATAACTGAGAGCCATTGTTACATTCTCCTTTCTGTCATTGTCAAAGATGCTACAGAGAAACAGAGACCTACAAAGATATGAGTCCTGGCACATATTGTAAATGCCAGCATTGAATGATATCTCCATGGTAAGAAAGAGAAACTCCACAAATTTTCACCCACCTGAACAACCCATCCTGTTGCTTTGCCTCTGAGCCTGGATGAGTTTTCCCATTTGTCCTTCTGTGGCACAACTTCTGTGGAAGGTGTGTGACTTTTCCTTTATTCAGCAGATATGAAGTCCTAACTCTTCTTGCAAACATTCTGAGAAGCTATCACCAGGCCACAAGAAGTACAGATAAAATTTTCATCCCATACTCTCCCCTCACAGTACCCCTGTCCTGAAAAACTGCTTACTGAATAAAACGCAACAATGATTGCACATTTATATAAACCTGAGAGAGCATTATCACATTAGTCATAACACCAGAGAGGAACAAGCAGAGGAATCATTATCTGAGTGTCAGAAGTATCAATTGACCTACTGCACCACATGCTTAAGTGGGACCATTAATAGATGTTTTGCCAGCTGCCAGTGGCTCACACTAGCAATCCTAGCTACTCAGGAGACTAAGGTCTGAAGATTGTAGTTAAAAGCCAACCAACACTAGAAAGTAAATGAGATTCTTATCTCCAATTAACTATCAAAAAGCTGGAAATGGTGCTGTGGCTCAAGTGGTAGAGTGCTAGCCTTGAGCAAAGCAGCTCAGGGGCAGCACTCAGGCACTCACACCTCAGAACCAGCACACACACACACACACACACACACACACACACACACACACACACACACACACACACACACACACACACACACACACACACAAAGATAGATGCTTCACATTTTCCTGGCCATGTTCTTTTTTCTTATGCTTATGCTTCTTTTGGTGAAGATTTTGTCATCTTGATGTCAATTAATAACTATGCTGTCTTGGGCTTATCGTCCTCAACTTCATATTCCTTGCCTTGTAGAATGAAGACATTTCTTGGCAAAATTCTTGCAGTGGGCGAATCCACTCATAGTAGTCAATGTACATGTATGAAAATACAACCAGGTAAATTGAGGGCATGGGGTTGGGAGAGATGGAGAATGATCTAAGTGGTGACATTGATCAAGATGTACTGTACTCACAAAGTGACATGTTAAATTAGAACTCCTTTGTACAAGTACATAGGTATAATTTTTTAAGTAGAAAAACAATGAAACCAGTGCAATCCATACCTCTTAGGTCTAGGTTGTGCATAGCTGCCTCTTTTAAAGAATATAGGACAGAGAAGAGTGGAACAAATCATTTTCAGAATAAAAGTGATCAACTATACCCCGAAGTTAACATCAATAGTGATGTTGACATACACCCTCGATTTCATGCACTGAGAACACATTTTCCCCCAACCCCCCAATCCTGGGTTTGAACTCAAGGCCTAGCTTCTGTCCCTGAGCTTTCTCCTCTCCACCCCTCCCACCCCCACACACAATGCTAGTGCTCTAACACTTGAGCCATAGCTCCAATTCTGGCTCTTTTTGGTTAAATGGAGATGAGTGTCATGGATTTTCCCAGCCCAGGCTGGCTTAGAATCATAATCCTCAGATCTCAGGCTGGGATTACAGGTGTGAGCTACCAGTGCCCAGCTTGAGAACATACTTTTTCTCTGTAATTCTCCTCCCTGAAACCTCATAGCCACAATCTTAGGAGAAAAGATTCAGAGAGCTCCCAACTGAAGAATATTCTACAGAATGCCCTTTCCAATACTCCTAAAAAGGGAGAAATACCATCTCTTTCCCTTTGGTGATTATTATATGACAATAATAATAGCTATTATTATAATGCTCACAATATGTATTCCCATCCCCATTGCTATCAGGCTTGTTTGTATAACTTACTTTTTGACAAATGACATATGAGAAGTGATGACGTGTCTTTTCTGAGTTTTAGTCATGTGGTTTTCACACTGTTCTCTTCCCTTTGGAACCTCCAGCAGTCAGTCTGAATCCCAGAATGGACACCATGCTGAGTGGAAGTGGACATGGATTAGGCTTGTAGCATGACAGAGTAATGAAAGTTGTAAGCTATTGCATCATTGGGGTTGGTTTGCCAATTAAGCTCACATTGAGGTCCCAAATCTAGGTAATCTAGGCCTTTCTCTCCATTCCCTCCTGTCCCCTTCTCATTTTTCCTGAATATTCCCTCTTCTACCAGCTTCTCCTCAGGTGACACAAAGTCCTGAGTCTCCTTATCCTAGACACTGTTTTTAGGCTTAATCATTATGGATTCCTTTCTTACATTTTCTCTTAGCTGTTTCTTCACTTTTGTCTTTCTGGAGTTTTCAGCCAGAAGCTCTCAAGTGTGATGGAGCCTCAGATAAAATCCCTCTGCCACATCTGCCTTGCTTGCTTTCACTCTTCTCATGTTGGCATACTATGAAACCAGAATAAGAAGAAGCTCCAGAAACCCTTTGGATAGAAAAAGAAACCACCGCATGGGAGTGAGGGGTGTGTTAGAAGAGATTGGGAGCTGAACACAGGCAGGAAGGCTCATAGCTTCAGCCTCAGCTGTCTTCTGAATCATTGCCCAGGTACCAGCTGTAATTCTTTGCTCCAAAGTCAATGTGGCAAATTCTGCCATTCTTATTGACTCATCCACATTCACAGACCTAGTTAGGCATCCAAAATGACTTAAAATATAGACTCCCCAAATCATAGAAATCTGTATCAGAGAAAATGGGCAGAAAGAACTTCAGTTAATCAGGTTCAATTCATTTTTACATGCTTATAATTTAACTGAGAGAAAAATATCAAATTCACTCAGCCTTCACAAAATCAAAATATCAAAGCAACTACTTCTTATAGGAAGTAAATATTCACATCATAAATCAGAATTTCTGAAGGGGTGGTGTTCTCAGAAAGTAAGGAATTAGGGCTCAGGACACATTTCAGACACATTTCACATCAGCATCAAGATTAAATTCATTAGCACAGGCTGCAAAAGTTGCTTACTCTCAGCAGGTAAGAACCTATCATTTTTTTTCTGGCCCTTAGTAAAAAAATGATGGAAGAGTTTGATTTCCTTTCTCAATTTCAATCTTCAAAGTCACATTGTCTTCTAAGGAAGTCATTTATCTCACTCACCTGAAAATACAGAATATGTCTTCAAAGGAAGGTCTTCTGGGCATCTGGAAGCAAAATAGGAGGAGTGAAACAGGCTGCAAGATACTTGATTGTTCAGGAATAGAATGTTTGTCTTCTTCCACAGCCAAGCTAGTTTTGAGGGCTTGTCCTTTCCACAAGCCAGGTGGGACGGTGGTTAGGTAGGACGGGAGAAATGTCATAGAGTTTCAGAAAAAGGCAAAAGAAAGGTGTATGGCTTTTCTTCTCAGAACAGAACCTTTAAAAAGGATATGGTTTTTCTCTTTACATAACACTTAATTATACAGTAGTCCCCTTCACTGTAATTTCCCCTTCTGTAGTTAGTTACCTGTGATTAACTGTGATCTGAAAAGATTAAATGGAAAACTCTCATATTTTGGAAGAGACCACATTCACATAATACCTTTTTTGTTTTTTATTTTTGGTTTTTTGGATGTAAGGTCTCACTGTATATCTCTCTCATTATCTTCCTGCCTTAGCTTCAGTTTCCTAGGATTACAGGTGTGCACTTCCACACCCATTTCACATTACATTTTTACAGCATATTGTTACAATTCTTCTATTTTATTAGTTACTGTTATTATTGTCTTACTGAACCTAATTTATAACTTTAGCTTTATTGTAGCTATAATTGTCTGGGAAAAAACATAGTATATATGGTCATCTTGGTATTAATATGGTTGCTTTCAGAACTGATTGAGCATACTAAAATCAGCATAGGATCCAATCCCATATAGAAAATAGCATATTTCATACAAAATAAGTTACACTTTAAATCGCATCAAGGTTATATCTATTACCAACATACATGTAAAGGTATGTAAATAGTTGCTATATTGTCTGTTTAGGGAACAACAAATTTTTCCTATTTTAAATTTCTGGTTGGTTGAACTCCTAGATGTGGAAATTCTGGATACCTACGGTTAACTGTATAAAGTACTTCACTGATTTCACGTACTCACTTGGAATGCATCTCCAGAGGCTAATCTGGAACTACTATAAACATCAAAAAGACAGAAACTTGACCTTCTTATTTTGCCATAATTACTCACTAAAGAAAATATGGATAAATTTCATTCTGTACCTTCTCCTCCTCTTCCTCCTCCTCCTCTTCTACCTCCTCCTCCTCCTCCTCCTCCTCCTCCTCCTCCTCCATCATCCTCCTCCTTCTTATACTTCTTCCTTTTTTCAGTGCTGAGGGCCTTGCACATGCTAGGCTTGTTCTCTACCACAGTTTTACATCCCAACCCTCTAGAGCTTCTCAAAAGCCTAAGATGTTGATTTGGGTTTCCTGAGAGAAATTCATGTTTAATTCCTTGTTTTTTTAAGGTTATCAAATGAATAACTTTATATTTGTAAGATGTTATTATAGTAAATATGAAATAATATTTTTATGTTACTAGGTGGTGCCCAGTTTCCTTTTAGATAGAAAATATGTGGCTGGCTTCCAACCAAAATCTTTACATCTCAGCTTCCTGAGTACCTAGGATTGCAGGCATCAGTCACCTCTCCTGGCTGAGACAAATAATTTTGGTAAGGAAAATCACTATGATATGGAATATGAGGCATGAAGAATGTGGACTAAACAGGAATATTTTGAAAGCTTGAACAAAACTGAAGTTATCACAAATTTGCAGTCTTCAGTGATGAAAAAAATGAAAAAGAAGTTACAGAAGCAGAGAATTGAAAACTAAAAAGAAGTTAGTGAATAATTCCTTGTTAGCAGAAGTACTGATGATTTCTTTTTAGAAAAAGAAATAAAAAAAATCTGTTTGATATAGTGGTACATGCCTATAATTCTAACTACTTGTGAGGTAGACACTGGATTTTTCTGTTGGTATGGTAAAAATATAATACTGAAGTGCCAATCTCTAAAACAAACTGGTGCCACATGTTGATAAGAGAGGGAGAAGTTGGAGGACCATGGTTTGAGGCAGTTAAGATAAGACTATCTGAAAAGCAAACTAAAGCTCAACAAAGTGCTAGGGATTTGGATCAAGAGCAATTATCCAGCCAGGTTGAGGCCCTGAATTCCATCCCTTCTACTGAGAAAGTAAAGACAAGAAAAAGGAAAAAGATTCTTGATACAATTTTCAAGGTATTTTCTATGCAATTTTCTGCTATAATTTCCTTCTTCAATTGCCTTAAAAGTTTTGAGAAGTCATTTACACAAATGACTACCATCATTTGGGGAAATCAAGGGAAAGTCTTTGCAACCAGTTTTGTAAGACAGAACAACTCTGTAAAACTGAGTTCAATGAGAATAAAATGAGAGGTAATGGTTTCATGAAAATGCACTTAATAACTACATGTCAGAAGGTGAGGAGCTCATAAAGAGGATTTACTTCTTAAAAGAACAGGAGGGTTGAGTTGATTTCATTTCAATTTATTTTTATTTTTATTTTTTGGGTCCAGTCGTGGGGCCTGAACTCTGGGCCTGGGTGTTGTACCTCAGTTCTTCAGCTCAAGGCTAGCGCTTTACCACTTCAGCCACAGCGCCACTTTCCTCTTTTTCTTTCTGCTTATGTGGTGCTGAGGAATTGAACCCAGGAACTCAGGCATGCATGGCAAGCGCTCTACCACTGAGCCACCTTCCAGGCCCTCAATTTTTAAAATTAGGGTAAATTTGGTTGGTACTTTAACACCTTTAAGCAAGGTGTTAAGACAATAAAATTATTGTTGAGATTTTTATAAACACTATAAAGCAATTGTTACATAGATTTTTTTTTTATAGAAACTATTCAACAATTGTTGGATAAATCCCAACAATGTAAATGTGTTCTGTGTCATCTGATGGTGTTGCATATCTCATTATCTAAGGTTGGGAGAATATTATCTTCATTTTCAGAATACAGAAATGGAGGCAAGAAGTATAAATTACTGAAGAAGGATGAAGTATAAATTACAATTAAGACTGAGTAGAAACCAGAATCCATGGCTCAAATTCAATTCATTATTTGCAAACCCTGGGACTATACTAATATCTAAAACTCTTCTGCTAGCTGGGTGACATTGGACATGTTTCTTAGAGTTGTCATGTGTTGCTTTTTTTCTGTAAAAAGCTAAAAATATTGGTGTTTTCTAGAATTAAAGATTATGTCTTTTGTAAAGTGTTATGCATAGAACATGAAACAAGAATTCCATGAACTCTGAAGTTCTTTATGCAGTTTTTAAAAAAATTATTATTTGAAGAATCAAGATAGTGAAATTATTCACATTCCTTTCATTCCAGAAAGCATTATCTGAACACATTTGAGAAGAATTTCTACAACAGTCTTGTAATGTATAGGCTTTTTATGTACTTATTTGCCTTCTCTCTGTATCTTCTTAACGGGGTTATTATTGTCTTATTCATGAGTTTAAGAGTTCTTTATATATTATGAATAAAAACTATTTGTCAAGAACTTTATATTTTGCTTCATTAGCAAAAATGCCTGCTATGTGGTTGAACAGAAATGGATGACATCTTTGCCTGATTTCTGAGCAACTGGAATTCTTTCATTCTAATGCAGTACTCTATATCAGGTCAAGAAAGTTCCCATATAAGGGTTGGGAAGGTGGCTCAGTGGTAGAGTGCTTGCCTTGCATGCATGAGGCCCTGGGTTTGATTCCTCAGCACCATATAAGCAGAAAAAAAAGCCAGAAGTGGCACTGTTTCTCAAGTGGTAGAGCGCTAGCCTTGAGCTGAAGAGCTGAGGGACAGCGCCCAGGCCCAGAGTTCAGGCCCACAACCGGACCCTCCCCTACCCCCCCCCAAAAAAGAAAGTTCCCATATAATAAGTTTGACAAATTTTTACCATCCTGCTATTTTGAACAGGACAGAATTATTTTAGGGTCACAAGTAGGGAATTCCCCTGTGACCTGTCTCCTGTACAGGCATGGAACCCCAATTTGCAAACTGCTGATCATACTGAAAACAAATTTTTGCTTGTTAGGACTGTCAGATTTTTGGCATATGTGCTCAGGATGTTTTTCCAGAAAACATAAATCCACACATAGAAATTAGATAGTCACAGCTGTTTGAATTGGCATTAGTAATAATATTTTTATTCTTGATGTGCCATATCTCTATATAAAACAGAATGAAAAACACAGTTTGTAACAGAATAAACATGAGTATATCACCTAGAATCTGGATATGGTTAGTAAACTCTAGGGGATTTTCTCATAGCTTTCAGACTTTTCATAAACATAAATAATAGAAACCAAGTGAGATGGTTTATACCTATAATCCTAGCTACTCTGAAAATGGACCTGTGGATAGTGGGAGTTCAAGGTCAAGCTGGAAAACATACAAGAGACCTCCATTTCAATCAAGAAAAGATGGGTCTGCCAATGTGTGGCTTGTCATCCTACTGGACATCCAACTAGGAAGTTCACTATCCAGGCAGTCTAGGAATAAACAAATGCAAGACTCTATCTCAAAAACAACCAAAGCATGCTGGATGTGGCATGATTCAAGAGGTAACGTGCTTGCCTGGCAAATGCAAGGCTCTGAATTGAAACCCAAGACCCTACCAAAAAAAATAAAAATAAATAATATGAAATAATTCTCTAGATAACTACACACTTAGTTTAATTATCTTATGTATTCTCCAAATAATCTTGTAGTGAAGGCAGAGAATTGAATAAGCCAGATCAATATAATACTCCAAAATCACAGAGTGGCCCAGAGGTCAGCTTTAAGATCATTCAATGTCTGGATCTTCCTGTTCTTAGATACACAATCTTATGTGTGTGTGTGTGGGGGGGGACGAATGTATAAGAACAATGCATTTATTTACACCCTTCATCCAGTTTCACTTATGGAAATCCTATCTCAAATGTAATGTTATAGAAGTGGTCCTTTGTGTGTATGTGGATGGTAATTAAGTCATGGAAGCAAGCCTTCATGAATGGGATTTAAATAAACAAAACCAAATAGATTTCACTCCTGATCTTTAATACAGAGCATCACTCAGAAAAAAAAATCCTGACTATGCTGGCATTTCAATCTTGGATCACCAGGCTCCAGAATGTAGAAATAAATTTAGTATTTATAACCAATACAGTGTCTGGTAATTTGCCATCATAGGTCAAAAAGATGAACAGTAAGCCAGCTGAAAAGGACTGTTGTGGTTTCTCTATGTTTTATTCTTCCATCTTTCCAGAGTCCCTGTGATGTAGAAAAATGTGAAGATTCCATAGGGAAAAGTTTTAAAACTGCCTTCTTGTCCAACTCTGACTTCAAAACTTTTGGAATGTAAAGAATGACATCAAGTACTCAAGAGACCTAAGACAAGACAGTTGATCCTCGTCTGCTTTGCTCTTCAGCACCTGGTGAAAATTTACACTATATAAACAGGTCAACTAAAGGTAGTTATAATAAATTTTAAAATGCGTAGCCAGAAAACACTTTATGAACACTCTCACTATAGTCTCATTGGCTCCCATGTCCAAAATAGGAAACTAAGGCTGAAAGAGAGGTAGGTAATTTACCCAAGTTTGCAAAATTGGTATATTTGTACATTTAAATGCAGCCTAAACTATATCCATACTTAGGCTGACATACCATGTGCATTTATTTTTCTGCAGAAATAAAAGGCTCACGAACTTTTTTCCATGTTCTACACTCATATGTGCTACCATGATATCTCTATCCTTGCTGCCGCCAAGTCATATCAGCTGATGTTGATACATCTGTACCCACTCAAATACAAATGGCTGAGACTTGGGCAACTGTACTTTTAAATCTCCCATGCAGTAATAATGTGTAAATAACAGTATGAAATCCTGAGCTAGAGAATAAAACTTCTATGATGGTGCTAGATCCACCTCACATATCTTTGTCTCTTTCTTCCTTCCTTTTTAGTGCTGGGGATTGAACCCAGGGCCTTGTGCATATTAAGCAAGTGCAACAACACTAAGCTACATGGCCATTTCCATCTCTCCAATTTGATTCACTGCTACCCTGTTCCTGGTACTTTGCATTCCTTGGTCATAATATTTGGAGATTAGTAAACTTCATAAGCTTTTCATGTTTTTTCTTCCTTCCCATGTATCAAGACACTGTGCAAGAAGGGTTTTCCTGACCTCCCAAGGCAGAATTCATGGCTCATTATCAGGTTCTATTTTACCATGCATATCACTCTATTATTACATTTATAATAACAACTCACTTAAATAATTGTTCTCTTCTTCAGACTATTGGTAGACTATTGTTCAATCTTATTTTTTATATAACCAGGAATAGAATTTTTTTTGTCTTGTTTTCCTCTTTTTGACTTGGTAAAATTTTCCTGATTTTGAAGAACTATTTATTCTCCATGAATATTGTCTCAGGACATTTCTGCATAATGTCTATAATAAAATTAAGAGATTTCCAGCCAAAGAAGACAACTCAGCATTCTAGAGGTTAATGACTGTACTCTGGATTCGTGTGCATTGGGCACTGCATTTGGCATCTCTGTTTTACAACAATGGACAATCTATATTGAAAGTTGCTTTTTTTTTGTTTCCTATTTTGAGCCATATGAAGTATTTAAGGTGTACAGCAAGTTAATTGTGGAAGTATGAGCTGGTAATCTTTTTAAAATTATTATTTATTGTAAAGATACTGTATAGAGTTGTTACAGATACATGAATAAGGTAATGAGTGCATTTCCTATTGAGCATTGTTACCCTTCCTTTGTTTTCCCTCTATATTCCCTCCTCCCTACTTCCCCAACTCCTCCTTCCCCCTACTCCCGAAGTTGTAAAATTCATTTTCAATGTCTTGTACATTCCATTGTTACAATGGTCAACCTGAATCCTTGTTTCAGCATTTTTTTTATTTCCCTGCCCCTTCCCAAATTAGAAAAATGTATATACAAGATGCAGGGCACTGGAACGAGGGTTATATGAACTGGTAATCTTTAGCCTTCAAATCTTAAAATGAGAATAAGCAATGCATGATGAAATTTGTTCATGAGGATACTCTCAACCTCCTGATTGATGCTCTGATTCTACCATTAAAGTATAATCTTGTTAGAATCAAGTTTTGATCCAGGTTAAAATGCAAATACCCGTGGAAATGATGACATTAAGTTGGTATTAGTTAATTATGCCTTCCTATTAATGAAATAACTTAGAAAAGGTTTTTAAAAAACTGGATGATAGCAAGAGGGATTTTAGAAAAGGCTTTATAGTGGGTAATGTATATAAAATTGTACAAAACTGGAACTGCATGATGGGAAAAGAATAAATTCACAGGCAGGTGTAACTTACTTTTCTAGATGAGCCAAGTTAAGATGAATTATTATGTAAGAAGAAAGTTTGTATTTGGTTCTTTCTAACAACTAGCAGATACTTATTTATAAAAAAATAAATACTAGAATGAAAAATTCAAAAGAACTTTGATGATGCATTTAATATTTTGGGGACACAAAAGATTTTTAGTGTAGAGACAATTCAATAAATTATGGTATTTATAAGCACTGGACTCCCATGTAATCATTATAAATGATGTTCTTAGAACAGTGCAATTTCTTAGGATGTTATTAGATAGGAAATATATGCATGATATGATGCCATGAAAAGTCAATTTATAAAGTAGGCTCACACCTATAATCCTACCTACTCATAAGGGTGAGATTTGAGGATCATGGTTCAAAGCCAGCCCCCGCAGGAAAATCCATTTAACCACCAAAATGCCAGAAGTGGACCTGTGGCTAGCCTTGAGAGAAAAAAAAAATCTGAGAACAATGCCCAGGCCCTGAATTCAAGCTCCAATTTGGCAATAAACAAATGAATAATCAAACAAATATATGACCCCAAAGTTGTAGGAAAATATGTATATGCATCTATGCATGGCAGAAAGGTCTAACCGTGTGTTCCAATGTTCACCTTGTGGAAGTCCAAAATGGGATCAACATAAACATTTACTTAAAGAAAATCAAGAGTGACAATATATTGGAAATGATCTGTACAACTTGTGGGGCATTGAGAGAGGGAGGGAAAGAGGAAAAAATGAGGGAGTTGGTAATAAGTTAGACAAGAAAGTAATAACTACCTTATTATATAACTGTAACCCCTCTGTACATCACCTTGACAATAAAATTAAAACAAAAAAACTAAAAAAGAAAACTAAAAGCTTTTTTTTTTTTACAAAAATCTAGGCCAGTTTTAATACTAATAATGATAATATGAATATGAGTAATAATGTTGCCTGACAACTTCAATCAGTTTCCACCAGAATGTAGAACTGTCCATTTCCCTTTTATTTTTATTTTTATTTTTTTAATATTATTTTATTTTATTTGAGAACATACTGTACAGAGGGGCTACAATTACATGGGCAGGATAATGCATACATTTCTTACCAAGCATTGCAGCCTCCTCCTTTGTTTACCCTTCACCTCCCTTCCCAGCCTCCCCCCTCCCACCACCCAATTATACCCCCCTCCCCCCCACATTGACATTGTAAAGCTGGTTTTGACATGACATTTTGTACTTCTCATTGTTGCAACAGGTCCACCTGAATCCTTAAACGACTTGTTTGCCCCCATCTCCTCCACATGTTATACTGACATCAAATATAGTGAAAGCGGGGGTTACACTGTGGGGGAGAGACATACAAAGCAACAAAGAAATAATCTTATAAATGCGTTAGAAACATATGCATGAAGGAAACGAAAAAATTAAAATAGATATTTAAGGGTTCATTTTCCTAACATCACATTATCTGACCTTTTCTGCTTGACTCATACCTATACTAGATATTGCAAATAAGGGAAACCATGGGACCTATGCTTCTTTGGGCCTGGCTTACTTCACTTAATATAATTTTTTCCAAGCCTTTCCATTTCCTAACAAATGGGGAAATGTCATTCTTTCTGATGGAGGCATAGAATTCCATTGTGTATATATACCACATTTTCTTGATACATTCATCTACTGAGGGGCATCTGGGTTGGTTCCATATCTTAGCTATGGTAAATAATGCTGCAATAAACATAGTTGTGCTGGTAGCTTTAGTGTGGTCTTGTTTGTAAACATTTGGGTAAATGCCCAAAAGTGGGATTGCTGGATCATAGGGGAGATCTATGTGAAGTCTTTTGAGGAACCTCCATACTGCTTTCCAAAGTGGTTGAACAAGTTTACATTCCCACCAACAATGAAGTAAGGTTCCTTTCTGTCCACATCCCCTCCAGCATCTGTTGTTGTTAGAGTTCTTGATTTTTGCTGTTCTAACTGGAGTGAGGTGATATCTCAATGTTGTTTTTATTTGCATTTCTTTGATGGCTAGGGATGTTGAACATTTCTTCATGTGTCTATTGGCCATCCTTCTTTCTTCTTCAGAGAAGCTTCTCTTTAAGTCTTTCGCCCACTTATTTATTGGGCAGTTGTTTCTTTGAGGATTTGTTGTTGGGTGGTTTAATTTTTTGAGTTCCAAGTATATTTTAGATATGAGACCCTTGTCTGTTGTATGGCTAGTAAAGATCTTCTCCCAATCGGTGGGCTTTCTATTGATCTTGCTAGCTATGTCATTTGCCCTGCAGAAGCTCTGCAACCGTATGCAATCCCATTTGTCCAACCTTTCTTTGATTTGTTGTGCTTCCGGGTCTCTATTCAGAAAATTTCGGCCTGAGCCAAGGAGACCTAAGGTTTCTCCTATTCCATCCTGTAATATTTTCAGAGTGTCTGTTTTGACTTGGAAGTCTTTGATCCATTTGGAGTTGATTCTGGTGCAGGGTGATATATAAGGATCTAGCTTTAGTTTTCTACATGTAGTTAACCAATTTTGCCAGCACCATTTACTGAAGAGGCTGTCTTTCTTCCTTTCTATTGTTTTAGCTTCCTTATCGAAGATTAGATGGCTATAGGTCTGTAGGTTCATTTCTGGATTTTCAATTCTATTCCATTGGTCCTGAGGTCTGTTCTTATGCCAATACCAAGCTGTTTTGATTACTATGGCTTTATAGTAGAGTTTGAAATTTGGTATTGATATTCCTCCAGCAGTGTTCTTTCCATTGAGACGCGTTTTTGCTATTCGGGGTCTTTTATTGTTGCATATGAATTTTTGGATTGCCTCCTCTATTTCCTTGAAGAATGAGGGTGGAATTTTGATAGGTATCGCATTGAATTTGTAGACAGCCTTGGGGAGTATTGCCATTTTCACGATGTTAATCTTGCCAATCCAGGAGCATGGGAGGTTTTGCCATTTTTTAAGTTCTGTGTTGATTTCCTTTTTCAAGATTTTAAAGTTTTCATCATAGAGGTCCTTCACTTCTTTGGTTAAGTTAATTCCTAGGTATTTTTTTTTTGTGGGGCTATTACAAATGGAGTTGCTTTCCTAATTTCAGCCACACTTTTCTCATTGTTGGCATATAGAAAAGCCATTGATTTTTGGGGGTTAATTTTATAACCTGCTACTTTGCCAAAGGTTTGAATCAGCTTGAGTAATTTGGGAGTCGAGTCCATGGGATTCTTTAAATACAAGATCATGTCATCAACTAAAAGCTTTTACTTATTGTATTTAAAACTATATTTTAAAAGAATTATAGGCATGTTTAAAAGTTCTAATGCATTGCCCCACTCTACTGGACTGGAATATGGGGAGAATTATTTACACGAGTCCATGAGTAAGAGCCCCAATAAGAATTCTACAAAGAAATGTCAACATGACCAAAGGATCCTACTCATAATACCTTGCTTCTACAGCAAATCACACAACCCCCCAATCCACATAATTTGATCATTTAAAGGGAAATGATGAACCTATTTCTCCATTTGTAGAAATACATACCTGTGACAAGGATGGAAAAGGCACTGAGAGCCAAAGTGAATGATACACAATTTTGAGGAAGAGTCCATAGATAGATGTGTCCCACACATTTCCAACCCTCAGTCTAGGAAAGTCAGTCATTCTTGTCATACTAATAAAAACCACAAAAATGCGAACTGTGGGATTCAAAAAGATTGCATGAGAACATGTGTTCATTGTGACAGCACAGCAACTTCAGCACAAATTACTATGTCTCTCTTTCCTTGCCTTATTCCCACCTCATTCTTCAATTCTGAAGGTGAGATTCTGGGGAGCCACTTCTCTTTGCTCCAATAATTAATGAAAGGACACAGGTTATTGGAGATAAAATTTCTACACACATAGTTCTTGCATTCTCATTCTTTATTAAGCTTACTGAGTACTAATGGGATTCTAAAACACAAGAAAGTCTTAATTTTTCCACTAATTTTTAAAATGCCTCCTGTAAGAAGAATCAAAATTAATGAAAGAAATAACTCAGAAACAATATAAAGATATTTGTGGTGTATTGATACCAGGAGAAATTGAAATGTCACATGTAAATACCAAATGACATTTACAAAGCACAGACCATAATTATTCTGTTAGCTAATGTGGTAATTACAGATTTATACTTTCCAAAAAAATCACCATTGAGAATACCACAGCCAATTTCAATCACAGAAACAAAGCTGCAAAGAATTGCTGAAATGCTCACCTATTCAGTCCTAAAATTGAGAGGGTTGATTCTGTTGATGTGGATGGTTTGATCCTCTTCCTCCTCACAAATGAATATGCCTATGTAGAACAATATATAACTATATTTTAACTTTACGGGTGTCTTGCCTTTCTGGTCTGATCTTCAGTCTGAGTACCGCTATTGAGCATATGTAGTTTAGAAACATGGGCCATCCCTTAACAAGCAGAAGCACGCTCTAAAACAGTTCTAACAGAAACTCTGTGATAATGGCAATATTCTATACATGTATTGTCTAACTGACTAGCCACTGGCTACATGTAGCTACTGAATATCAAATGTGAATAGTGTCAGAAATTAATTCTTCCAATTTTAGTTAAGTTAAATGAAATTTTAAACTGAGCTGGACAGCTCAGTTTCCAAATAAGGAAGCTGAAGTTCTTGCAATGATAGTGATAAAATATAATCCAAGCTGGGCAAAGGTGGCTAACACTTGTAATCCTAGTTACTCAGGAGGCTGAGATCTGAGGACCTTGGTTCAAAGCCAGCCCAGGCAGGAAAGTCAGTGAGTCTCTTATCTCCAATAAACCACTAGAAAACCAAAAGTAGCTCTGTGGCTCAAGAGGTAGAGTACTCACCTTGAGCTGAAGAGTGCAGGGACAGCGCCCAAGACCAGAGTTCAAGCCCCACAACCGACCAAAATATCTTTATCTATCTATATATATACATATATGTACATGTATATATACATATACATGTACATATGTATATATATATACATATGTACATATATATACATATTTATATACACATATATACATATACATACATATATATACATACATATATATATATATATATATATATATATATATATATATATATATATATATAATCCAAGTGAAGAAGTTTCCATTGGATACTAACTGCATGTCTGTGAATTATCTGAGTTTTTCTGTCTTATAGAATTCAGTCATCACTCACCTAGATTGACCGCTGGGTGGAAAGGGGTGGGGAGAAACACAAGCTACTTGGGATACTGAGAACTGCTCCTTGAAGGTGAGGGTTGTGCATGAATCTTTTCTATATTTAGTAGACAGCGAAGTGTCTAGAATGCTGTAGAAAAATGTATTTCAAAGTGTAAAACAGGTGCTCTGTTTATCAAAATAGGAGAGAAATCAGACAGATGAATTCTATAAATATACAAGTAATATATAGAAAATTTGCTACATTCTATTCCATGATAGGTTCTGGAATAAACTTTAGTTTTATGTACATACTCTGTAAATATTCACAGGCTAACATACAGAAATGTAATCCTTTATTACTGTTAAAATACATAGAATATCTTCATAAAATATATTTGTGGACCTATCTTTTCCTTAATTTCTTCCACACCTGCATTAAAAAATGGCTCTAAGAGAAAAGTTTCTAGATGTGTAAAATATGAACTCCATCTATTTCTTTTGTTGAATTTGTACTCTAGATAAGATTTAAGTCCCTATTTCATCTTAAGGCTTAGGGCTAGAAAAAGAATAAGTAATCTCAACAAATTGTCATGCCTCATTTTTAAGGAGAGCTATATATTTATTAGGAGAAATATGTATGGGTCTTGGTAGCTAGGAACATTCAAGAAACAAAAGAAAAAGAACAATTCCACAGCAGTCTCAAGTATTTGCATATCTTCAAGTGAACACTAGTTGCTCTTTATTCTATAGTATATTTACAAAGATAGTTTTACAAGCTATTTCTAAGCTAGTGTCATCCTCCAGAGTAAAGTTCAGGCATGCCTATTGCTCATTATATAGATTGCAGTTGCTCAAACTCAGAACCCGTTGTTTATTTAGGTTTCATCTGGCTATCTTTACCTCACTCAGTAGCACTGAGGGCTGGGATATTTACTTCAAATATATAAATACACACATACACATCACTAACTTTCACTATTGCTGTAAAAATTAAGTGCCTTTTGTCTCTGACCCAAGAGTATCACAAATTGTCTAGCATCCATGAAAATGTGACAAGTTCATTATTAACTTGCAAGTAGTTTAAATTTCTAGCTTCATGGAAGTCTAAATACTCATATGAAGAAAAATATATACCTAGAGTTTTGGTGTGCTTCTACATTACAAAGCTCTCAATTTTCATCTTTTTTTAAAATACATTTTTAATTGTAAAAATACTGTACAGAGGGGTTACAGTTACATGAGCAAAGCAATGAATACATTTCCTATCAAGCATTGCAAAACAACTCATGGGTACAGTGTTTACCTTGCATGCATGAGGCCCTGGGCTTGATTCCTCAGTACCACATACACAGAAAAGGCCAGAAGTGGCACTGTAGCTCAAGTGGTAGAGCACTAGCCTTGAGCTGAAGAGCTGAGGGACAGTGCCCAAGCGAGAGTTCAGGCCTTATGACTGGCAATTAAAAAAATATTCTGTATCAATTTTCATATTATTTGCCTTATTTTAGAAATTAGAAGTCACATATTTCAATCAGAACTAACTAAATTTAATGGCTGCAACTTTCTACAGGGTGTTTAGGTCCTAATAAGTTGTGGATATGCCCCCAAGGCTTTTTACTAAAAGCCGAGGGAAAGAGATCCAAAAATGGGAGCCGATAGGCAACCAGAGCATTATTATGTAGCTTTAGTTCATTGTTACAAAAACGGGTGTGCAAATCAATATGATGGTTCATAGTTACAGGACCAGAAGACATACTGAAAACTGACATCAGAGAAGGGTCAGTCACTGTAGGAAAACACAAAACAGGATGCACCAAAGGATGCAATCATCAATGTCCAAATAAGCAACACAAAATGGGATAAAGCCATTGTAAGCATATATTTGATGAGTGGTTCACATCAAGAATATACAAAGAACATCCTCCCAACAACAACAAACAACCTGATTTTACAATGTGCAAAGAACTCAGATGTTTCTCCAGAGAAGACCATTAAAGTGTTAACAAGCACATGAAGAAGTTGTTTAACATCACTATTCACCAGGAAAGTGTAAGTCAAAACAATGAAGAATATGACCATTTCATATGAATTAGTATAACTACAAAAAACAAAGTAACAATACTGACAAAAGTGTGATAAAATTGGAACCTTTCTATGGGAAATAGAATGGCATCTTTTCTTTTTTTTTAAATTTTATTTTATTTTATTTGTGAACATACTAGTATGGCATCTTTTCAAACAATTAAAAACAAGATCATTCATGCCTATAATCCTAACCACTCAGGAGAGGAAGCTGAAATCCAAGGATGGAGGTTCAAAGCTAGCCTGGGTAGAAAACAGGAAGTGGATCTGTGGTTTAAAGTAGTAGAACACTAGCCTTGAGGAAAAGTTCAGAGACAGTGACCTGGCCCTGAGTTCAAGCCCATGACAAAGATAGAAAGAAAGAAAAGAGAATTGTCATATTATACAATGGCTCCACTTTTGGTCATATACTCTGAAGATCTAAGCAAGGTCTTGAAGAAATCTTTGAACACACATATTCATTTTTTACAATACTAAAACATGGAGGCAATCCAAATGGCCATCAACAAATGAATAGATAAAATAAATGTGGTTTAAACATACAATGGTATATAACTTCAACTTTAAAAAGGGTAAACAAAGGAGGAGGCTGCAATGCTTGGTAAGAAATGTACCCATTATCCTGCCCATGTAATTGTAACTCCTCTGTACAGTGTGTTCACAAATAAAATAAAATTAAATTAAAAAAAAAAAAGAACTATGTTGTGACAGATGCTATATTATGGATGAATCTTGGGGACACTGCTAAATGAAATAAGCTGTAAAACTGAATTCAGAAATCCTTACACAAAAAACCATCAGAAACATTCACCAATGTAAAAGCAAAGGAGTTCTTATTGCAAGCTCCAGCTTGGTCCTCCACGCACCAGGTAATGTTAAGAGGCCCTGAGCCCAGGGTTATAGTAATTTTTATACACATTTTTAGGGAAGGCTGGGACTTTGTATACATCACAGCATCTTACAACAAATTATTACAAGTCGCGGGGAAATGATAATAAAATTCTATAGTATGATTGGCACACTACAAAGCAGAAACAGACTGTTGGGTAGATCAAAGGGCTGACACACTTTTTTTTGGGGGGGGGGGTCCGGTCGTGCGGCATGAACTCTGGGCCTGGGCCCTGACCCTTAGCTCTTCAGCTCAAGGCTAGAACTCTACCACTTGAGCCACAGCGCCAATTCGGCTTTTTTCTTTTTGCTTATGTGGTGCTGACGAATTGAACCCAGGGCCTCATGCATGCAAGGCAAATGCTCTACCACTGAGCCACCTTTCCAGCCCCTAGGGCTGACACACTTTAAATGGTTGGCTTCCACAACAGGGAGTCTCATGGAGGTTTGTGCTAAACTGCAGAGTTCCTTTCTTAAACAAACACCACCTGTGGCCTGAGTGTTGGGGTCACCATGCCCTCCAGCACCTGCCTGCCTGCGATTTTCTCAAGGATTGTTCATGTTCCTAGTGGCCAAGAATTGCCTCTTCTGTTCCTTCCTATGCCAGGTTCATCTTCAGCTGCATAACTCATACTTCAGAAGATGACAGCTAGCTCAACAGGGAGTCACTCAGGCCTCAGTCTCCTCAAAGTCAGTGATAAAAAGATCAAATATTGCATAATTCTACTTATATCAGTTACATAGAACAGTCAAATTGATAGGAAGTAAAATCGTACTTGATGGAGATCTTGAAGCAGAGGAGAGTGGAAAATTATTTTAATGAATATAGAATTTTAATCTTGGAGGATGAAAAGAGTGTGGACATCGAATGTATACAATATTTTGACTATACTTACTACTACTATGCTGTATTCTTAAAATAATTAAGATAAGAAAACCTGGGAGAGGAGAAGAAATAGAATGATGGAGGAGTAAATATAATCAGGGTCACTGTATACCTATGTGGATATATCAAAATGAAATCCACTTATATAACTAGGTAATGCTAATACAAAGTGTAAAAAAGATGATAAATTTTGAGTTGCTTGCATTTGACCACAATTACTGATAAAAAAAGAAAAAACAACCCCAGGTTGGGAAAACATTTAAATTGCCAGTAAGCAATAAACCTGGGTTCAAAACTATATCTCACTTAAGTGTGTGAAGCTGTTTTTTTTTTAATGTAAAGAGAGAAGGCTCAGGGAAATCATCTCTTTTGTACAAAATAGTCAATTTGCCGTAATTTGGATGTTATCATACACATTTAAAAAATATAATAGCATATGTAGCATCTGAGATATGTTTCCTCTTTTTTTTAAGCTTCAAAGTAGTTTCTAGTTGCACAGAAAATGCATCATCTATTCTGTTTACAAAACAGTAAAACATTAGAGGTGAGGTCCATAGCCCTTGATATACATGGCCAAACATCTCAGGTGCCTACCATAATATCCACCCTTCCTTTCTGAATCAATAGAGACACCTTTCCATTTAACTGAACCCCAGGCTAAGTAAAATAGTGATAACATTTCCCAATGGTGATAATATTTAGATAACGATACAGAGAAAAATGTTACCTGATAGCTTCTAGAATACTGTCTTAAAGGACAGTCTGCACATGTTCTGTATTTCTTTATTTCCTTCTTTCTGTTCCTTCACCTCACTTCCTGGAACTTGAAAGTGATTAAGGGCATTTTAGCCTTCACCTTGGGCCAAGACAGTGAGGGCTGTATACTAACGTTGGGGTATGCCTCCATGCTCTTGGAATCTTCATGCTTTTACTGTCTTCCTCTGGACTTTCAACAGATAAGAGATTAAACCATTATTAGTTGTATTGTTATGATACATTTGAGTTCTCCTTTCCTTAAGATACCTACACTGTGGATATGCACTCACAGAAAATACATTGTATTGCTTTTATATATATATATACATATATATATGTATATATATATATATATATATACATATATATATGTATATGTATATATATATATATATATATATATATATATAATCCTTTAGGTAGTGTACAAAGGGTCATCACTCAACAAGTCAGTTATTGGTCCTTCATGATTTTTCTTTCAAAATGACATTACCGGTTATATAAAGAACACATGTTCTGCTACTAAGAACTTGCTTCATCTGCAGTTAAATTCCTAAGTATATGCTTTCAGATGCACAAATATGATCTTCGGCCTGAATTTAGCTCACAATGTACCTTCAGGAGAAAGTACTTCCCACAACAAAATACAGGACTATGAAGATAATACAAGCACTCAGGAATGGTGGCCCTTACTTCACCTGACTTTAGAAATACAGTCCAGTTATTTCTCTGCCCTAGATTTGCTAACGGTATCTTACCATATTGGCTCAAAGCAGAACTGAATTTGCCTTCTGTAAGGAGAAATCAAGTTGCATTCAAGGTAAGTATACAAGTTTATGTCAGAGGGCTTTGCTGCTTCAAACAGCTATTTAGCCATTCAATCTCTCTGTCAGCATGGTGTTTCATGGGAGACCAGAACCCTGTGAGTAACAAGTGTAGATGTGCCACTCCGAGAGAGTTGAACCACTTCAGCTGGGTAGTTATGGATAACAGGTGATGGTTGGAATTGGCTCCAACACGGCGGGGATGAATGACTCAGCAAAAAATACACACCTTGTTCCCATCAGGCTTCAGGTGCTAATGCATGTGCTGTTTCTGACTATGGTCTGGGGCGTGTCCCTTTACCTTCCATCCAACGAAAGTGTTTTCCCCACTTGTGCTTTGAGATGGGGCATCCAATAAGGAAACTTCCTACTCATGCTCCGAGACTGGGACACCAATCACGAGATGCCATGCAGCACAAGCCCACCCCTTGACCAATCAATCCAGGAACACGCCCTACGGGGCAGAGTCAAAGGGCTGTACATATACTCAGGGATGTGGGCTTCTTCAGATCCGCTTTTGGCTTCTCCTTTTGCTGAGGGGTCTCTTTCACTGCTCTCTTTTCGCTTTGAAGAAAACCTGTTTTAGGGGGGAGATAGGAAGGGAAAAATACAAATTGAATCAATAGGGATACAGTGAGATGAGATGTACAACACGCTATGGCGAAAAACAAACTTTACAACTTTTGAAGCAGGGTGGTGGTGGGGTTCAAATGGAGAGGTGGGGAGGTGAAATGGGGAGGTGGGGGTGAAATGGGGAGGTGGGGGTGAAATGGGGAGGTGAGTTGAATTGGGGGGAGTCTGGGTGGAGGAAGTGTAGTCGTGGAGATGGGAGGGCAGTGATGGTAGGGGAAAAACAAAGGAGGAGGCAACAATGCTCATGTAATTATAACCCCTCTGTACGGTATTTTCACAAGAAAAAACTTATCTTTAAAAAAAAATTTCTGCTCTCGAATTCTTTAAAGAAAACAAACCTGAGGGGCTGGGGGTTTAGCCCAGCTGAAGGGCGCCCTGAAGAATGTAATGAGCACCCTGTAAGACTTCTTAAAAGCTGCTTAACTCCTGTAAGAGGGAATAGAAGACTGCCAGGCAGGCAGGATTGACTAAGATGTGGGAAGTGTTCTCATACTCTTCATCTAGGTGGCTAGAAAACATGTTGATCTGCTTGCTGCCTCAAGCAATTCAGAAAGTGGCTTGCATTTTCTAAAACCTAAATCCAAACTTTCAACTTTTCCTTCCCACCAAGAATTCTCCTTCAGGCATCTTCCTACCATAGTGTCTTGGCAGCTTGGAAATGCTCTGCCTCAGAAATGTGGCATCAAGAAGGTGCCCTGTGGTCAGCCAAGCAGATAGGATCTAACTGATTCATCTATATCTCTTAAAATGCTACAGCCCGCTCTGTGTTCTTTGCTCTGTGTTCAATATGTATGCTTAAGTCCACAGCTACGTGCCTGCTCTTTCTAGTAGTCATAGGAGCAGAAGTACAAGGCAGGTTCTTTATATGAAGCAGCCACACACAGCTGTTGGTTTCATAACCATCCACTGAGGTGGGTTTGCATAAGGGAACCAAGGCAATATGTGAATAAGCTCATAAGCTTATTGTTTTTTTTTTTTTTGGTCCGGTCGTGGGGCCTGAACTCTGGGCCTGGGCGCTGTCCCTCAGCTCTTCAGCTCAAGGCTAGCACTCTACCACTTGAGCCACAGCACCACTTCCTGCTTTTTTCTTATGTGGTGCTGAGGAATCGAACCCAGGGCCTCGAGCATGCAAGGCAAGTGCTCTCCCACTGAGCCACCTTCCCAGCCACTAAGCTCATAAGCTTATAAGCCTCCATTCCAAAGAGTGAGCTGCTGACAATAAATTCTGTCTGGGAATGGATTCTGTAGGAGTTAGAATCTTTTCTCTCAAAGTGATTGCTTGAACTAAAGCAACTAAGAGTAGCCATCTTACAAAAAGCTATTTTAACTAAAGTATATCCTGTTACTAGAATGGTTCTAGGGACTTTTTAGGCATGGATTAACTCATAGAGCACAAGCTAAGATTTTTCTAAAAATTTGTGGCCTGGTTGTCCTGGTTTAGTTGTTTGCTCTGAAACTGTTAACCCCTTTGAAAATAGCCAGCTGAGCTTCAAAATTGACAATTGAACAAGACTGTGAGCACAACTTCTGATCAAGAAAAGTAGTAGCTCATTAAGGGTAAAACCTGTTCAGAATCCCACTCAGCACTCTGGAACTGCATGTCCACCCCCTCCCCAATGCCACACCGGCCTAGCCTGGCACATACACAACCCAAGCCTTGGGCTGGCAGGGGTGTGCTTGTGAGAGGCCCGCCAGCCACACAGATGCGAGAGTGGAGAGAGAGCAAGGGGAAGGAGGAGGCCCCACCCCAAAAGGATGGATGGGAAGGGGACCGCCCCCAATCCCCACCCCACTGGTATGGGAAGGGCTCAGGACAATTGCCTGCCCATGTGGGGGTGGGGGTGAAAAGACAAACCCTTGTGTGGAGGGCTGACTTTCAATAGATTGCAGCGAGTGAGCTGCTCTCCTACTTATGAAACCCCGACTCAGAAGCAGATCGTCTATGAATGGCTTTGTGCCAGGTTCCACACAAAGGTGCATTGCATGACAGGAGGGAGGCAGTGCCCTTTCCAGCCTCACCCTGTTTCCCAGGATGAGAGTCTTTCAGCACTGGACCCCAGTCCCAACGCGCAGTGGTGGGGCAACGACCCCGTGTGGACGCCGGGCTGGTTGCTTAATTGGCTTCCTGTCAGTAACAATTTGGGGACTTGTCCAGGATCCTTGTTACTCAAGGGGATCCTGGGAATCCCTCAGGAGGAGACACATCCTACCTTGTTGAGGTAGCTCAAGCTTGGTTAAACACCCTCCCATGTGGTTAATGATGAACCCAAGATGGAAAGTTTATCAGCCATGTCAGGAAGGGGCCCAAGGAAACACCCAATAAAAAGTAACCTCATGCATTGACCATGAGAAGAAAAATTGGACTAGAGTTTAGTACCTTGTTGGTGAGAATTTTCATGGGCTGAGTGTGTCTTACGCACAAAGAGAATTTGAGTCTTGACCTGCGTGTTCATTCTCTGGCCCAAGAAAAAAATGTGGGAGCTGGAGGAAGACATACTTGACAAATCCCAATAAGGGGAGAGTTGAATATGAAAGGGTTGCACAAGAAACTTACAATAGGGAGGATTAAGTGCACCCAAAACTGAAATCACAAGAGACCTGCTAAAATGGGGAATAAGAATTGTAGACCTAAGGAACCCAAGAAAAATGGATCCATAGACCTGCTCCTGATAATCCACTGGAAGAATGTTGAAAAATGTCTGAGAACACTATGAATGATTTTCATTTTTGAGCTCTAGAATATGCACTTGTCCAAACAAAAACTTGTGTATATGTGCTTGCATGTTTGTGTTAAATCCTATATCCGGAAGGGAGAACTCAAAATATCCTACTCACTAAACTCCTTCAGCTGACCCACTTTGACTCTGAGGCTTGGATGGATCCTCTAGCTGATCCACAGATGTATGGCATTGGAAACTGTTTCAGAAGCAGACTTTCAGGGTAGACTTAAAATTTAGGTCAAAAGCCAGGTGCCAATGGCTTGCATCTGTAATCCTACCTACTCAGGATCTGAGGGTTGGGGTTCAAAACCAGCCCAGGCAGGAAAGCCCTTGAGACTCTTGTCTCCAATTAACCACCAGAAAACTGGGAGTGGTTCTGTGGCTCAAGTGGTAGGGCATTTGCCTTGAGCTAAAGAGCTCAGAGACAGCACCCAGGCCCAGAGTTCAAGTCCCACAACCAACAACAAGAAAAATGCTTGGGTGAAATGGATTAAATATTCTGTCCACCATTACTGTTAAGATTGTGTGGCACAAAGGCCAGAAAAACAAGTGGTCCACTTCCCACTGTGATGAACCTCTGACCCCCAAGGGCATGTGGTGCATGATCTGTTGGTCAAACACGGCCTGGGGAAACTTGTAAGACCCTGCTGTTCCTGTTCGCAAGAGTAAGGATCTAAGACAAAAACCCCATCTTCCCAAGGCCAACTATACCCCTTGCCTCTCTAGGTTGGGGGGACAATTGGCATTTCTGGGAAACTTATCAGGATGAGTGAAGGCCGATCCTGTGAAGAGATGAGCAGTATGCACTAACCATAGCCAGGGGAAATGTCTGATGGTATTGTGGAGGACCAGAGTTTGAGACCTTCCTGGCCAACTATAGAAGAACCTGTGCTTTGGTTCAATTGGCCATCCCTTTCACCCTAGCATTTCACCTACCTGTCCATTCTCAAACATTTTATACTACTAAGGAGAGAGCCCTTCCCTAGTGGGTCATTCATATCTCATATTTTCATGGGTGCTATTCAGGATTCCCCAAAAGTTTCCAAAAAGTTCAAAGCCAGAAACCAAATAGCAGCTTATGAATCAGTTTTATTCTGATGATTACTATAAATAAAAAATGTAGTTTGGGGGCTGGTAAACTATTTAACTAGCATTCATATGAAGTCCTGGGTTTTATTCCTCAGCACCACATAAACAGAAGAGGCTGGAAGTGGCACTGTGGCTCAACTGGTAGAGCACTAGCCTTCAGCAAAAGAAGCTGAGGGACAGTGCCCAGGCCCTGAGTTCAAGCCCCAGGACTGGCAAAAAAAGAGGGTTGTTAAAAGATTTTTTTAAGCCATAAACTAAACGCTCTAGTAGGATAGCATGGGAAAATTAGTTCTAGAAATGTTATCTGAAAAGGGAAGAGTTCATGTGGTGATTGGAGGCCAAAGCTGCACAAAGGCCTTAGAACAATTGAACATTGGCAACTAAGTTAACTAAAAACTCAGATGAAGTGCTGGGAAGTTGACCCAGTGGTAGAGTGCTTGCCTTGCATGCATGAGGACCTGGGTTCGATTCTTCAGCACCATGTAAGCAGAAAAAGCCAGAAGTGGCGCTGTGGCTCAAGTGGTAGAGCGCTAGCCTTGAGCTGAAGGGCTGAGTGACAATGCCCAGCCCCAGAGTTCAGGCCTCACAACCGACAAAAAAAGGGAAAATATTAAAAACCAGGATAACAACAGATGGCTGGAGGGGATGTGGACAGAAGGGAACCTTACTGCATTGTTGGAGGGAGTGTAAACTTGTTCAACCACTTTGGAAAGTAGTATGGAGGTTCCTCAAAAGACTCCACATAGAGCTCCCCTATGACACAGCAATTCCGCTTTTGGGCATTTACCCAAATGTTTACAAACAAGACCACACTAAAGCTACCAGCACGATTATATTTATTGCAGCATTATTTACCAAAGCTAATATATGGAATCAACCCAGATGCCCCTCAGTAGATGAATGGATCAAGAAAATGTGGTATATATACACAATGGAATTCTATGCCTCCATCAGAAAGAATGACATTGCCCCATTTGTTAAGAAATGGAAAGACTTGGAAAGAAATTATATTAAGTGAAGTAAGCCACGCCCAAAGAAACATAGGTCCCATGGTTTCCCTTAGTTTCAATAACTATATGTCTGAGTAAAGCAGAAAAGGTCAGTTAAGTTGATGTTAGGGAAATTAACCCTAAGATATGTATTGAAATGTTTTCTTTTCTTTCATGCGATTATTTCTAACACATAAGATTATTTCTTTGTTGCTTTGTATGTCCCTCCGCCATGGTATAACCCCTGATTTCACTGTATTTGATATTATAATTTGTGGTGGGGAAGGGAAAAAACAAATCGTTTAAATAGAGACACAGGTGGACCCATTGAAATATTGAGATGTACAAGTCGTTATGTCGAAAACGAACTTTACAACTTTGGTGGGGGGGGTGAGGAGAGGAAGGTGGTGGGTGGAGGGAGGATGTGATGGGAAGGGAAACCAAAGGAGGAGGCTACAATGGTTGATAAGAAATGTACTCATTATCTTGCCCATGTAATTGTAAACCCCTCTGTACAGTATTTCCACAATAAAAAAGAAAGAAAAGAAAATAGAAGTAACAATAAAAAATAAAAAAGGTGTTGGTTGCTCACACCTGTAATACTAGCTACTCAGGAGGCTAAAATCTGAGGATCACGATTCAAAGCCAAGCTGGGCACGGAAATTCCATGAGACTTTTTGCCAATAAACCACTCAGAAAACCAGAAGTGGTGCTGTGGCTAAAGTGGTAGAGCACTAGCCTTGATCTAAAGGAGAGCACCCAGGCCCAGAGTTCAGCCCCAAGACCTACCAAAAAAAAAAAAAAAAAAAAAAAAGCTACACCTAAATGGTTTCCGACAAAGAGGGAAGGAGTCTTGGGGGTTTCTATCTAGCAGGAAAGCAGGTTTCCCTTCTAGTTGGGAGGGGGATTGCCTTCTAGTAAAGAGGGGGCTTCTGATCAAATTGATTCAGTTTCATACTGCCCAAATAAGTGTCTAATGTTTGTCAGGTATTGACTTGTGAAAACATCCTGCATGGGGAACTCCAGTCTTAATGACCTTATGGTGACCATGCTTGGCTCCAGGGCCTCAATCCACCCTCTAGTTAATCCTACAATATGGTTGCCACTTCAGTCTTGGAGCAGACACTGTGTATGACTTCCAATTTTGAGTCTACCAGGACTGAAATTGAAACGGATAAGCGAGGTAAATACTGTGGTGATTCTGTCCACAGTCTAAGTACTGCTATGACTGTGTGGCAGGGAGGCCACACAAGTGGTCCTATTTGTGCTGTCATGGATCTCAGACCCCATGGGCATGAAATGCATGATAAGTCATCAAGACAATTTGGAACAACCTGTTGCTCTTCTCAAAAGGAAGAGTCTATTTCAAAAACCCCTGAAACTGATCAGCTCCATTCTTTCCAGGCCAATTATACCTGGGGAAAATTTGACATTTCTGGGAAACTTACCTGGATGTAGTGAAGGCCAACCCTTTGAGATGAGCAATAAGCACTAATCATAGCCAAGAGAAATATCTGGTGGTATTGCAGAAGACCAATGTAGAAGATATTACTGGCCAACTGGAGTGGAATCTGTGCTTTGGTTCAATTGTCCAACCTGCACCTGACCATTCTCAAATACCTTAGGTAAGAAGAGACTTCATAGTAGATCATTCAAGAATCATATTTACAAATATGGTATTTAGGAGCCCCTAAAATTTTCCCAGAAACCAGAAACAGCAGTTCAAATTAGTTTTATTCTGTTGATCTCCACAATCGATTATTCCAATATATGTTTTTATTTATCAGCAGGGTTTGTAATTGGAAATGCCGCCAAGGGGGGGGGATTAGGGGCCACTGGAAGGATTGAGTGGGAGAAATTATCTCTAAGTATAAGCATCTCCCATTACTTATTCTGAAAACATAGGCACCCATTGTTGGTGAGCCTGTCTGTTAGTGAGCAAGGGTATTTTTCATTTTATTGGAGCTTTTGTTCTGGTTATAGTTTATCTGCTTCTCCCTCTGCAATTTGCTTTTCGCTCTGCAGTCTTTCCTGGAAAAAAGCTGAGCATGAATGACCTCCACTGATGCACTTTTTCATCCTATTTCCATCCATTTCTTTGGCTTTCCCCCACCCTTCAGAAGATACCCTTGTGAATATAACATACATAATTAAAAACATATGTTTTTATTTCAAAGATGAAGTAAGAAAATGTATTTATCACAGCTTTATTTCTCATATTGATTTCTAGAAAGTTTGTCCTGGGATTTACTTTCAATGTGTCTCTCTTGGTAAATGTAACACCATAGTACTTTATAAATAGCAATTAGGTTAAGATAATGCCATCCATTTATGTGTTCCTGTTCACTTTTTTTTTTGTCGGTCATGGCCTTGAACTCTGGGCTTGGTGCTGTCCCTGCACTCTTCAGCTCAAGGCGAGCACTCTACCGCTTGAGCCACAGCACCACTTCCTGTTTTCTAGTGGTTTATTGGAGATATGAGTTTCACGGACTTTCCTGCCTGGGCTGGCTTTGAACCGCAATCCTCAGATCTCAGCCTCCTGAGTAGCTAGGATTACAGGCATGAGCCACCAGCACCCGGCTCCTGCTCACTTTTTGTCTGGCCATTCTATCAGTACAAGGATTAGTTCTCCAGTAGTAAAGGTAGATTAAAAAAATTGTATGGCCTTTTAAACGTGTCCTTGGAGACTTTGCTTTTCAGCATAAAACTTTTACTATTGAGATATATGACCTGTTCATTATCAATGGTCTGTGGTGTGTTCATACAATTTCTGCTGATGTTTATTCCATTTCATATTATCATTACTTGCATTGTTCATTACTGATTTTGCTTATGTTATCTTTGTATTTATTTTTATATTTAGTGTATGTCTCTTTTGATACATATCATAGGGAAACCATATTATTAATGACTAAGTTAAAATAGAAGCATACATTTCTACTTTGATATTTCCTTCTCCCATTGTATAGATTACAACACAGCAAGCTCTAGATATTTTATGTAAAACAAAAACATACATACAGGAAAATGAAATTCCAGACTTGGTGTTCTCATGATTACTTGATGTAAATGTACCCTTATAAAAGCTGTTGTCATTTGATGATGTAGCTGTGGACTTCAGCTGGGAGGAGTGGCAGGACCTGGACATTGCTCAGAGTACCTGGTATGGGGATATAATGATGGAGATCTACAGTAACCTGGTGTTCTTGGGTGATCAAATGTCACATTAACTTGCTAGGGTCAAGTGGTTCATTTTTAGTATATATGTGAATATTTATCAAACTTTCAATTCTATTAGACATGAGTCCAGTCTGTAAGAAGTTTAATTTCTTTCTAAAGACAACTTCAACTTGATGATATAACTCCTGAGGCAATTTTATTCTCATTCTTCAAGAATACAAACCAGCAGGTTGACAAAAGTTCTAAACTATGTTCCACGGACAGGAGACTGTCTTCCCAAACCTGAGGTAATTTTTGTATGTTGATTACAATCTAGGATAGAATGTATATCACTATTGGAAGTATGCTTTGTAAATCACCAATTTAAAGTGGGTATTTATAATCCAAACCTGGCACTGGGTACAGTTTTTCATACCTGTAATCCTAGCTATTCAGGTGGCTGAAATCTGAGGATTTTGGTTTGAAGCCAGCAATGGCCAAAAATTCCACATAAGACTCTTATCTCCAATTACTCTTCAAAAACTGGAAGTGGGCCGAGTGCCAGTGGCTCATGGTTGTAATCCTAGCTACTCAGGAGACTGAGATCTGAGGTTTGTGGTTCAAAGCCAACCTGGGCAGGAAAGTCTGTGAAATTCTCATTTACAATAAACTGCTATAAAACCAGAAGCAGTGCTGTGACTCAAATGGTAGAGCACTAGCCTTGAGCTGAAGCACTGAGGGAGAATTCCCAGGCTCAGAGTGCAAGACCCACAACCAATAAAAGAAAAAAAACAAAACTGGAGTAGAACTGGGACTCAAAACTGGTAGAATGCTAGCCTTGAATGAAAGAGCTGATTTCAAGCCACACAACCAGCAAAATAGATCCAAGTCTGGGAGCCAAGGATCCAGTGAGCAATGAGAAATATGATTTAGGAACAACATTCTGAACAGGATATCTGAGATCTTAGACCAATGATTACCCAGCATGAGCAACGGTTCTCCACTACTTCTTATTAACAGGGCACTGTGTTCCTAAGTCTAAATTGATTGTCATTTGGAGCATGGTGCAGAACCATGGATAGGAGTAGCCTCAGACAAGAATTTCACAGGTGAGTTAATTCATCTGGGATAGTGATGTTGGAGCCTGAGCCCAGTTGATAAGTTAATCTTGTGTTATACTGAGCAATAATGTTTGTAATTCCCCTGAGTCCTGTTTGTGGGAGAGAACTAGGTGATCCTTTGTCTCAAATACTTATGAATTAATACTTTATATGGAGACATACTGAACTCTATGTGGCAGTAGAGTTCAAGTTAGGAATTCTCTTTCTTTTTGTGGAAATCATACTGAAACAAAAGAAAGAAAATTCAAATGTAGAAAATGAGATTTCATTTTCTTTGAAGCTAGGACTATGCAGGTATAGTAATTGAATACACCAGAGCTGCTCTCATATGATAAGGAAAGTAGCAATTGGTGATGCACTGAGACTGAGAGTTAGACCAATGCTTTTAGTCTACAGAGAATGATTGAGTAGGAGGTGAGCTGGCATATTTTTGGTCTTCCATGGTTGTGAGGGGATGGAATGCCAGAAAAGGAAATCTGAAGAGACTTTGTCTAAGATGGGGAGAAATGAATTTTAAAATTCCCACAGATACCCAAAGTAATTCTTAGTGAGAATTTAGAATTGAAGAGATGTAATTATAAATCCTTGCTCTCAGGAAACATTACTGCTTAAGCAAAAGCTAAAGGGATGCCTAAAACATCCTATGTTCTCCAAATCTACAAAATCAGAGAAGTCCAATGAGCATAAGCAATGTACAAAAGCTGCCTCTCAGAAGTCAGACCTGAAGAGAAGACACAGAAGAGAAACCCTATGAAAATGAGGAATGTAAGAAATTTTCCACCCATAAGTCAGCTCTTAGCATGCATCAGAGAACTGACACAGAAGAGACACCTCTGAATGTGGCTTAGACACTTGGCCAAGCTTTCTGGGGTCCTGAAGCCCCCACACAGGCCCCGTGGCCTGAACAGCAGAATCTAAGCCTCTGGATTGGCCACTCACGTGGGTAGGAATGAATTACCCAGTGTTGGATGGGCAGAAGTTACAGCACTTGATTAGGAGAAAGTTACCTTGGTGGTCCTCTGGTGATTCCATTGTAGGACCATGGGCTAAGGCCCAGAGCAGCTGGTCAGTACCCTGTCTGAAGTGGAGGGGGAACATATCTACTGGGGAACCTATCCCAGGTTTTGTGCACCAAATGTAAGAATCTGTCATGACCATCACAGGGGACCACAGGGATGCAGGCACAGGAGAAAGATTATTAGAGGGGCTATATCTGTTGTAAGGTAAATCATCCAAAAGCCACATTTTAAAAAATAGAGTATTGGAGTCTTTATTATACAGTGAACAGGCTGCAGGCCGCCAGTTGTTACAAAGGCCTACAGCACGCAAATACACATAACCCAGCTAGGAAACATGCTAAAGAGGAAAGTAATAACAAGAACAATACCAACAAGCCAATTCAGCTCCAATGGAGAGCTGAATTGGGACTCCATGATGACAGGAGATAAGCCAGGAGACAGGACACATGACAGGATCACAGAGACACAAGTGTCATGGAGTCCAGCGGCTAGGCTGGTCCAGGCCTAAAATATGTTGGCACAGAGGGCAGATCCTCAGAAAATTCCCAGTCCCTGATTCAGTAACCTATCAGCCAAGTGCCTGTCCCTGCCTCCAGGGGTCTGAGCATGTCTATTACTTGCTAGGCAGGTGATGGGGGTGGGGGAAGGTTCCTTCCCCCAGCATGAAGATAAGATGCCAGACCCTACCATCCACCATGTGGCCAATATGGCACTGGCCAGACTTGGCCTCCTTACTTCATATCTCCTCAGGAAAGAGAGCAGTTGGCATCTGCCCCTATCCAGGTTGCAGGAGCGTCTAGAGGAGAAAGTGAGAGCTGAAGTGAAGTAAGTGCTTGCTAGGTAGATCTGAGTGAAGGGATGGAGTGGTCAGCTGCTTGGAAGGAATTCAAGGGCAGGGAGTGAAGTGGATTCTGAGATGGGGCCCAAGCTGGTATGATTCCATTTTGAGCTTTGTCTTTGTTTTAAGAATTTTAGACTTGATAGGCCTAGTTCCTGGAATGAAGAAAATGCATCTGATCCTCCTCCCCTTAACAACCTAACCCACTCTTGATTGTTCAGTTAAAGACTGACCCATAAGGGGCTGGGAAGGTGGCTCAATGGTAGAGCGCTTGCCTTGCATGCCTGAGGCCCTGGGTTTGATTTCTCAGCACCACATAAGCAAAAAGAAAAAAGCCGGAAGTGGCACTGTGGCTAGCCTTGAGCTGAAGAGCTGAGGGACAGTGCCCAGGCCCAGAGTTCAGGCCTCACGACGGGACCAAAAAAAAAAAAAGACAGACCCATAAAACAGGTTGTAATCTGGCTCCAACTGGCAAGCATCACATGCTTATGGTAAACCCTTACTTTTGCACATGCTTACAGTAAACTCTGCCTATTGGCCACCTGTGTGGTCTGGTATGATTGTACAATCCTTTGTGTGTGTTACGATTCCGTTGGTCAGCTGTTCATGACCAGACTCAACCTCATGGATTTTGCCTTTAAAAACCAAAGAATGGGGGCCGCTTGGGGGGGCCGCTTGGGGTTGCAGTATCAGCTCCCGCAGTTGCTTCAGCCCTGACTGGTCCGTGTAGGAACCTTCTCAATAAAGTTACTTCTTTGTTAACAACTTCCTTGTGGTGGGCTCTGTCACTCTGGACGATTAGGTGGGCTTGCCTGCCTGAGTAGGCCTCCTACTATAGGAGGCCCCGGGTCTAGGTTGAGCTGAGGACCAAATGTGTGGATAATACTAACAGATACCAGTTATGCATTTTCCTGAATTGTTAGTGGCAAGAGATATTTTTGCCAAGCTTACTCCTGCAGATGACTAAGATTTAAGACAAACTTTTAAGCAAATTATCTTAGCTTGGCAATATTTTTCCAGGGTCAGCTGCTTGTGACCTGGCTCAACCTCATATTAGCATATTAAATACTTCTATTGAAGAATGCTGGGTGGGGATTCCCTGGAGCCCACCCAGTAACTGACTCTACTTTTTGTCCCAATTGTCTAGAGCATTTTACATATCAATTGACCTTTGAATACCTTCACTTGGATGAAGCTACTCTCTCTACTCACCTGGCAACCTGACTTTCTTTTGCCAATTTTAGCAGGGAGCACTTTACAATTTTTAAGCTGCTAAGATTAGCTAGTTGTTTTGAACCAGGTCCTCAGCTTCTGGCACACTCTCAACTGCCTCCTGGCAGAGTAGGACACAGCACATAGCAGGATCTGCTTTCCCCCATAGAGAAGACACAAGACCAAACACAACAATAGGCTCAAGACCAAGACAAACACAGAAAAAAGCCAGCTAAGGTCAGGCAAACCCCAACACAAACATATCCAGAATTTTCTTCTGTATGAGAGCACTTTTGGTGGGACTTGATCCACAGATCTTCCCACTAGAGGCTGCAGAATTCTCCACAGAATGAGAGTCTGTTGAGTGAGTGACTCCCATTCAGGGCCACCAAAACATCTCAGCACCCATCAATGGGAGAGCACATCACCCAATACCACTTCAGTTTACAGATGGACTGTGTGGTCTCAGGTTTCAGAAAAATACATAAACAAAATATAGGACAAAGAAACAGTTCCAGAAGATTTTTTTTAAATTTTTTTTGGGTGGTCTGGTCATGGGGCCTGAAATCTGGGTCTGGGCGCTGTCCCTCAGCTCTTCAGCCCAAGGCTAGTGCTCTACCACTTGAGCCACAGCACTACTTCTGGCTTTTTTCTTTTTGCTTATGTGGTGCTGAGGAATTGAACCCAGGGCCTCATGCATGCAAGGCAAATGCTCTACCACAGCCACCTTCCCAGCCTCTTCCAGAAGATTTCTAAGCCACTCCAAATAGATGTTTGGATGAAATTTCAAGCATTGATGAGTTGGCTGTCAGAGTGGTGGAAAGACTACTGGGCCCTAGAACTTCACAGGGGGGCATATCTTTCCTATATGGGTTTCCTTCCCTTGGCAGCTGACCCACCAAGACCATCTGCCAGTGGCTTCAAGGAACCCAGATGCCCTCCTTGGCACTGGGATCCGCAATGAGACCCCATTTTTTGTAAGGTGAAATGATCCCAGAAGGCACATTTTGGAAGATGGGATATTGGAGTCTTTATTACACCACTAGCAGTCAGCAGGCAGCCCATTGTTATGACGGCCTACAGGCCCCCAAATACACATAACATGGCTAGGAAATAGGCCAGAGAGAAATGAAAAAAAAAAAACCAAAACAATACCAACAAACCAATTCACCTCCCATGGAGAGCTGAATTGGGATACCATGATGACTGGAGATGAGCCAGGAGACAGGACACAGTACACAATCATGGAGACACATGTGGTATGGCCTAAAGAAGGTTCTAATAGGGGGCAGGCCCAACAGAAATTCCTAGTCCCAGGCTGACAGGTTCAGTAAACTATACCTATCAGCCAAGTGCCTGCCCCTGCCTCCAAGGATCATCTGGACAAGCCTTCTCACGGGAGATGGGGCACTTCCAAAAACAGAGAATAGTGTCTCAAGGTGTAGAGTGAAGGACTAAGCTAATTCCATTCTAAAAGCAAGCCATCATTTCCTGTACAACTGGCCTCAGGTTGAACTTAAGGGACAAAACAGTTATTGGAAAAACCAGCTCTCGAAAAGTTATCAGAAAGCCCACAATTGAAACTGCAATTATACCCCTAGCAACCATCAGTTAGACAAGGGTTGAGAAACACAACCCCAGTTACTGGAAAATGGGCGGGATGGTCAGATTCCTGGTAGAAGAGGCTGTAGAGTCAGGGCCACCTAACCCAACCACCAGGAGCCACCTTAAACAGTGAACTCCTGGCCACAACTGATAAACAGTTTAAAAATATATTGTTGCCTGCATTCCTGTGGTCAGTATTATGTATCCCAACTAATGATCTGCTTGCTATGTATGATTTAATGAATCCTGTAACTACTAAGTTGGAAAGCCCCTACCTTTACTGAAAATGATTATACTCCTAAGCAATGAGCCTACCCTGAAATTTGCTCTCAAAATGCTAACCAATTATGTAGAAACTCACGAACCTTAAACTCCCTCCTATATGCTGGAAACCCTATAACAACCCTGCTGAACATGTGGTCGGGGCTCACAACTCTGACACACTACATCATTGACAATTGTGAATCCAGGCTCAAGCTTGCAAATAAACAACTCTTTTGCCATTTGCATTGGTCGTGGTCTCTGGGGGTCGCTTGGGGGTCTCGAGTTCGAGTCTAATATAGAGTACCACCGTTGAGTGGAAAATATCAAGGAGAGACCTCAAATTCTGAGTTCAATCCCCAGTATTGGCAATAATAATAATAATAATAAATATGTTACCAGCTGAACTCCTTTGAATAAATGGGATGTTGTGATTCATACATATAATTCCAGCTATATGAGAGGCCTAAGTAGGAGTACTTCAGTCTGTGAACCAGCCCTTTTTTATAGAACACAGTTTATAGAAGACAGATGGGAAAGTGAATGACTCCCAAATGGCCATGTGTGTGTTTATGTGTGTATTTTTGCCTGTGTCTATGTGTATGTTTCTGTGTCTGTCAGTATGGTGTAAAAATAGAAGAGCCAAGGCTACATGTGACTGACTGCCAATCTCCCTATTTTTTGCTAAGGTTCTATAGAAGAGGCAGTGGAGTGAACAGGGTGACTGGTAGGAATAAGCTAGCAATAGCAAATCTTGCTATGTAAATCCACTGTCTTTTTCTTATAGATGTAGACATGGCCAGTACTTAAAGACTCTGTTGGAAAAAAATAAAATAAATATTGGAATTATGGTAGACCTAGGAAGCCTGAGGTGAGACTCTGAGTGAAACCTCTTTTTCCTAAAGAGAAAAGACTCTTTCAGCTTGCCCCTGAGGGCTCATGCTTTTATTCTTAGCTTCTCCAGAGGCCAAGATTTGAGAATCTTGGTTTGAAGCTAGCCTTGGCAGAAAAGTTAATTGACCACCTAAAAATTGTGAAGTGGAGCTGTAGCTCAAGTGGTAGAGTGCTAGTGTTAGTTAAAAAAATAGCCAGAAGCTGGGTGCCGGTGGCTCACACCTGTAATCCTAGCTACTCAGGAGGCTGAGATCTGAGGATTGCAGTTCAAAGCCTGCACAGGCAGGAAAGTCAGTGAAACTCTTATCTCTAATAAACCACCAGTAAAACCGGAAGTGGCACTGTAGCTCAAGTGGTAGAGCGCTAGCCTTGAGCTGAAGAGCTGAGGGACAGCGCTCAGGCCCAGAGTTCAAGGCCCACGGCTGGCAAAAAATAAAAAATAGCTGGGGGGTCTGGGAAGGTGGCTCAGTGGTAGAGCCCTTGCCTTTCATGAATGAGGCCCTGGGTTCTATTCCTCAGCACCACATAAGAGGGAAAAAAACCCCAGAAGTGGCACTGTGGCTCAAGTAGTAGAGCGCTAGCCTTGAGCTGAAGAGCTGAGGGACAGTGCCCAGGCCCAGAGTTTAGGCCCATGACCAGGCCCACATGCCCCCCAAAATAGCCGGGTGCCAGTGGCTCAAGCCTATAATCCTAGCTATTCAGGAGGCTGAGATCTAAAGATCATGGTTCAAAGCCAGTCTGGGAAGGAAAGTCCATGAAATTCTTATCTACAATAAACCACTAGAAAACTGGAAGTGGTGCAGTGGCTCATGCAGTAGAGCACTGGCTTTGAGCTGAAGAGTCCAGGAACAGCATTCAAGCCCAGAGTTCAAGCCCTATGACCATCACCAACAACAACAAAAAAGATAAAAGGTCAAGGATGACACTCAGGTCCTGAGTTTGGCACAAGAAAGAAAGAGTTCTTTATGAACAATTTCTTTTAATTCAAGCAAACAGTTCAGGCCTTATTAGGGATGACTGGGTTATATAGGATTTGGATTCCTGGTCTTGGTTTACTAAGCACTTCCTGAGGTTACACAAACATGTTTCTAAACTCCTACAGGATGTATTTAATTACTTAACCCTATAATGGCATCCATTTTGGTTCTAGGAATTCCAAACTTAGTTAATATTTCTGTGTATGTATAGATGGAAATGTTTTATTCTAACATTCCATAAAATATTTGATCCTCTATATTATTTTCAAAAGGGTTAAAGAAGTTCCTTCTTTTTTCTGGTCATGGGGCTTGAACTCTGCACATCGGCACTGTACTTCAGCTCTTCATCTCAAGGCAAGTGCTCTACTGCTTGAGCCACAGCACCACCTTCAGTTTTCTGGTGGTTAATTGGAGATAAGAGTCTCACAAACCTTTGTGTCTGGGCTGGCTTTGAACCATGATACTCAGTTCTCAGCCTCATGAGTAGCTAGGATTACAGTCATGAACCATTGGTCCCCGACAGTATTTTATTTTGTAAAAGCCATTTTTCTTGAGCCCAACCTCTAAAAGTATTATTCTTTTATTCACCAAAAATAAGAATTCTAACTGTGCACTGTGCAGTATTAAAGCCATCCTCTGAGACATTTAAAATTTTTTATTTTATTATTTTTTTTGGGTCCGGTCATGGGGCCTGAACTCTGGGCCTGGGCACGGTCCCTCAGCTCTTCAGTTCAGGGCTAGCCCTCTACCACTTGAGCCACAGCGCCACTGCCGGCTTTTTTCTTTTTGCTTATGTGGTGCTGAGGAATTGAACCCAGGGCCTCAGGCATGCAAGGCAAGTGCTCTACCACTGAGCTACCTTCTCAGCCCTCTGAGACATTTAAAATTTTTTAAACAAAAATGGATAAAATGTAATAGTATGTGGTGAGATCTTCTGGGTAGCTAATTTTCCCTTTTTTATTTTCTGAATTTGATTTTTTAAAGTAGTATGGGCATGCTCCACAATGCCCTGTCCTTGTGGATTATAGGGGATACCCATGGTAAGAGTAATATGTAGTTGTGAGCACAATGTTTTAAAGGCTTGAGAAATACAAGTAGGACCATTATTAGTTTTAATTTGTAGGGGCAATTCCATAAAGGCAATAGCTCAAATAAATGTTTAGTAACATCTCTATAAGCCTTTCCTATGAGATAGGAGGCAAGAAGTAATCTAGAGTAAGTATCTAAAGAAACATGAATATAGGACAAGTAGCCAAAAGAGGGAACAGGAGTCACATCCATTTGCCATAGCTGCCCTTGCAGAAGACCCTGTGGGTTAACCCCAATGGTGTGGGAAGCATGTGCAAGTGGATAACGGGCACATTGGTAAACTATTGCACAGGCTTGTTTATGAGTTAATCTAAACTGCTTACAAAGGGCAGCTGCATTTTGATGAAATTTTTGATGGGCCTCAAGTGCTGCATCAACAGGGGATTGAATAAGCATCACAAACTGAGTTAATTTATCAGCAAGGGCATTGCCAAATGTTAAAGATTCAGGTAAAAGAGAATGAGAGCATACATGGCAAATAAATACAGGAGTTGTGTACCATAAAAGTTGCTGTTGGTGGGTAGTAAAAAGATGTAACAATTCCTCATTTGAGGTGGGGATAATGGCATCACAAATGTGTTGTATATCAGAAACAACAAACTGACAATCTGAGTACAAATTTATAGCAAAAGGGTACTGTTGTAAAGCCAAAGTATCAGAAAACACCTCCACCCTTTGTGCAAAAGTGTTATTATATTGTACCTGTATGGTGGAAGGATTACAATACGAGCTCCACCTTTTTATTTTTAGACCCATCAATAAACATATTGGGGACATTAGCAATGGGCTTAGAATAAATAAAGGAAGGGCTGGGGAAATGGCTCAGTGGTAGAGTGCTTGACTTGCATGCATGAGGCTCTGATTCAATTCCTCAGCACCACATAAGCAGAAAAAGTTGGAAGTAGCACTGTGGCTTAAGTGGTAGAGCACTAATCTTGAGCTGAAGAGCTGAGGAACAGTGATCAGGCCCGAGTTTAGGCCCCATGACAGACAAAAAAAAAATAAATAAATAAAGGAGCAGGCAGTAATAAAATGATCTCAGCAAAATGTAATGGTGATGTAGGCAAGTGAAAAAGTACTTGCCCAGAAAAATTGGCCATAGCAATTTGTCATTTTAAGGAGGTCTGTAATAGGCTATTAAACTCCATTCTAGTTATGTGCTAGCCCAAGGCATTAGGCTCACGCCCAGTCAATTGAATAAAATGCCTATGTCCCTTAGAAATAAGTAAGGAAATTGAAGCAATTAAAGGGTTAATAAAATTTATGGAATGCAAGTCCAAAAATATCCATTTAATTGGAGTATCCTGCCAAAGGACAGCAATAGGGAATTTACTAGGATTTAAAATATATAAAACAATTGTTTAGATCTATATGCACAAGTGGGCCTCACCAACTGTACATTTAACAACTTTTTTTAAAGTTGGGTGTGGTACTTGAACTCTTTCTGGGTGCTGTCCCTGAGCTCTTCAGCTCAAAGCTAGTGCTTGAGCCACAGTGACACTTCCAGCTTTTGTTTGCTTATGTGGTGCTGAGGAATCGAACCCAGGGCCTCATGAATGCAAGGCAAGCACTCTACCACTGAGCCACATTCCCAGCCCCCATTTAACAACTTTTAGGGCTTTAACAGCTTTAGGCGTTGGGGAGGCTGAGTTAGAGTCATCCTGTAAAATCTGAAAAAGAGATTGTAACTGCTTTGAATTAATTTGTAATGAGGGGAGAATCCAATTGATGTCCCCCAATAACTTTTGAAAATCACTCAGTGTTTGTAATTGCTCAGTCCTTATTTTTAGTTCTTGGAGAGTAACTTTGCTGTGGAAAATGTGATACCCTAGATATGAAAGGGGATATTGTCTCTGAACATTTCAGGGGCCATAATCAGTTTGTACAGCCATAAAGACTGTTGCATATATTAAAAAATAAGATCAGCTTGTTTTTTATTTGATACTCCAATCAGGATATCATACATGTAATGGATTATATAGGCAGAGGGGTACTTTTTACATGGGCTGTATGGCTTTGTACACAGAGGGTTGGTATTCCATGGGGCTGTTGGCCATTTTCTGGGGCAGCACTGTCCATT